>NC_069503.1:976752707-977047707 GCF_027579735.1 Bombina bombina
AACTTGCCCCTCCTGGTAGGAATGTATATCCCATACGTCACTAGCTCATGGACTCTTGCTAATTACATGAAAGAAATAGTCAATTGAACATTTTCAAGGTAAGAAAAAAATATTTATTCATATGCATTATCCCAAATAATGAAACTGACAGTCTGAATGAAGGAATACTGATTATCCTGAATCATGGCAAATATAAGTTTAAAGACATATATTTAGAACTTTACATATAAAGTGCCCAACCATAGCTTAGAGTGTCACAAAAAATAAGACTTACTTACCCCAGGACACTCATCTACATATAGTAGACAGCCAAACCAGTACTGAAACGAGAATCAGTAGAGGTAATGGTATATAAGAGTATATCGTCGATCTGAAAAGGGAGGTAGGAGAAGAAATCTCTACGACCGATAACAGAGAACCTATGAAATAGATCCCCTAGAGGAAGACCATTGTATTCAAATAGGCAATACTCTCTTCACATCCCTCTGACATTCACTGCACTCTGAAAGGAAAACCGGGCTTCAGCCTGCTGCGAAGCGCATATCAACGTAGAATCTAGCACAAACTTACTTCCCCACCTCCATGGGAGGCAAAGTTTGTAAAACTGAATTGTGGGTGTGGTGAGGGGTGTATTTATAGGCATTTTGAGGTTTGGGAAACTTTGCCCCTCCTGGTAGGAATGTATATCCCATACGTCACTAGCTCATGGACTCTTGCTAATTACATGAAAGAAACTGGCAGTTTAGATAATTCCTCAGTGAGGGTAGTTGACATAACTGCAGTCATATCTTGCAGAGTAAAAGAATTAGACGCACTAGAGGTACTAGGTGTCGCTTGTGTGGGTGTTAAAGGTTGTGACACTTGGGGAGAATTGGATGGCATATCCTGATTCTCTTCAGACTGAGAATCATCCTTAGACACACTTTCATTTCCTAAAATATGTTCTTTACAGTGTAAGGCTCTATCAGTACAAGAGGTACACAATGTAAGTGGGGGTTCCACAATGGCTTCTAAACACATAGAGCAATGAGTTTCCTCAATGTCAGACATGTTAAACAAAGTAGTAATAACCACAACAGTTGGTAAACACTTTATTTATTGAAAAAAAACAAATTTTGAAAAAAACGAGTACTGTGCCTTTAAGAGATAAAAGCGCACAATTTTTCCAAACACACTTAATAACGTCTATAAACGTTCAAAAACTAGGTATGGATATACAGAGATGCCAAAAAGTATTGCATCCCACATGCAAGAGCAAAAATTTACCCTCTACAGGAACTTAAAGCAAAACAAAACTCAATTTGCTAAATAACGACCCCTGCCCCCAGATAACTGCCAAACGACTCGACACCAATCCGGATAGTATAACACACAGATTAGGGCCCAACCGGAGCTAATGTTTGCTGTCTCCTTCAGAGTAAACTGCGAGTCTGAGGAGAGAAAATAGGCCCCGCCCATAATGGACGTTGCACTATTTAATTAATCTATCGCATGGGAAGCGGTTACAAACAGCCATGTGGTCCCCAAACATATAAGCACAACATAAAGTCCTCTATCAATAAACTTATTTTATGCCATAATTTTGTAAAATACCCCAGTGTCAATATTATATGCTGCGTATCTAATTGCTGCAATAATGTCAGTAAAACACCCAGGAGGACAGTAACACCCTTTTCCTTTACAGGACTACTGCTTACTCTGTTCCCACTATAAGGAACCAAATCAGCCAATTCTGATATACTAAGTTTCCTCAGAAGAAAAGGGCTGAAACATACCTCAAATGCTGCTTGCTGCATGAGACCGTCCTCCACACTGAAGAGTTTTCTCATATTACCTTCAGATCTGTGGGAACCATAATTGATCTTAGTAACTGCTGCTAAGATCATCAATTTCAGGGGAAAATCTTCTTCCATATCCTCCCTGAGAAAAATAGTACTCACCAGTACCATTTAAAATAAAAAAAATTCTTGATTGAAGAAATTAAAACTATCATTTTATCACCACTATCACTTTACCCTTCCTATTACTAGCATAGGCAAAGAGAATGACTGGGGGGGGTGGAGTCAAGGGAGGAGCTATATAGACAGCGCTGCTGTGGTGCTCTTTGCCACTTCCTGTTAGCAGGAGGATAATATCAAACAAGTAAGGATGAATCCGTAGACTCGTATCTTGTAGAAGAAAAGATAGTCCTGGTCCACAAAAGATAATGAGAGCATCCACTTACCTGCTGCCACCTTCTCTATCCTGAACTGCAATAAACTGTAGTGCATTCAGTAGAAGGGACCATGCAAAGTACGGGAAGCATAACTCCAAAACTCTTGTCCAGGTGCAGCACACTGTAACAAAAAAGGTGAATGACAGATATTTCTGCTTTTCACCCAGGGGGGGGGCGGGGGGACTCCAAGGCTTACACTGCCTAGCTGACTAATTTCATCTCCATTGTCCAGAAGGTACTGTGAAAAGGCAAATGGGACTCCAATTAAGGTTAGAGAACCCTATTAAATGATGTAAATATCACAGCACTTCATAAGGTCAACAAAAAAAAAAAAAAAAAAGAAATGGGAGAGGTTCAACGCTCTAGAACTAGGGAGTAAGAATGTTCCATGTGAAGGTCTAGTGGAATGTCACCTTCCTTTGAAGGAAATAAATTATGCATGTAAAATACAAAATATCATTATCTTTGCATGTAATGGCTTTTTATTTTTCATTAGCACTTAATTCCTGCTTCTTAAAAATTACTATAATATCCCTTTAAAGGAAAAATAAGATGAAAACAAAAACATTTCAAAACTATTATTAGGCATGTGCGTTTGCGTACTTGGCTAGCAATACCAAAATAACTGCTGACAGTGGCATTACGCACTTTTTTTTGCACATGCCTAATAATTAGGTTTATTTAAAACATATAATAATCAATAATAATTGTATAATTGCAGGCAGTCCTTACTGGTTTTTCCAGAACAACTGGATGATTGGGTAAATAGTCAGGTTTCTGTCTAGATACCGACGAGTATGATAATGCAATCAGGAAATCTCTGCTATACGTAATTCTGCCTGGGCTCAAATGTCCATCAGTTATTGATGAGGAAGTGCTGCAACTATTGGAATCTGCTTGGGAAAGACAATAAACATTTTTAACAAAGTATAAACTTAAGCAAACATAATACTTCAAGAAAACAAAAAGAAAAAAAAGTGAAAGTACTAAGGACAAGTTAATATTAAATGGTTTTACAGGATGTTTTATACTATAGAATATACACACACACCTGTAACAATTAATAACATGGGGGATGTGAGGAAGCCCAAGTGGAAGGGGGTTATTTCCAAGGGCGGTGGGCAATAAAGTAAGCATTAAATGTAGAGGTTGTTTGGATACTATACAGTTAATAGTTTAATGGGATCTGCCATATAAAGAAAATAGCAGCTTATGTGTAGATCCAGAAATAGGAGGAAATCATAGTTTGGGTTGGTCTACAGGCATCAGAAATCCTAATATAGGGAAAACAATGCTTTCAAAATAATATAGGTACAAGTGTTATCTAGCACAGTGAACCAGTTATTTCAACACTCTAAAATTAGTTTAAACCTTCCTTCTAGGTGGTGTTAAGGAAATCATAAGCACTGGCATATTAACAGATTGAAAGAAACTGCAACTGGATTTTGATGCCAAAACAAAATGCCTTTTAATCTTCCAATAGAAAGTAATGGGAGAACTTATTTTTGCAGTCTGTTGGAATTTAAAATGATACTAAACTCAATTTTTTTCTTTCATGATTCAGCTAGAGCAGGCAATTTTAAGAATTTTTTTCTAAATTACTCCTATTATCAAACTTTCTTCATTCATTCATTCTTGCTATCTTTATTTGAAAAAGCAGGAATCTACGCTTAGGAGTCGGCCCATTGTTGGTTCAGAACCCTGGGTTGCACTTGCTGATTGGTGGCTACTTTTAACCACCAATCAGCAAACGCTACCCAGGTGCTGAAAGAAAAAACACAATTTATGTTTACCTGATAAATTTATTCATTTCCGGATATGGTGTCCACGGAATCATCAATTACTAGTGGGAATATCACTCCTGGCCAGCAGGAGGCAGCAAATAGCACCACAGCAAAGCTGCTATATATGTCACTTACCTTACCCATAACCTCCAGTCATTCAGCTGAAGGGAAAATGAAAAAAGAAGATAACACAAAGGTGTAGAGGTGCCTGAGGTTTTAGTTAAAAATAACAGTCTTAAAATAAAGGGTGGGCCGTGGAATCACCATATCCGTAAAGAAATACATGTATCAGGTAAGCATACATTATGTTTTCTTTCCTAAGATATGGTGAGTCCACAGAATCATCAATTTCTAGTGGGAACCAATACCCAAGCTAGAGGACACAGATCATTAGGGAGGGACAAGACAGGTAACCTAAACAGAAGGCACCACTGCATGAAGAACCTTTCTTCCCAAAAGAAGCCTCAGCTGAGACAAAAAAATATCAAATTTGGACAAAGTATGCAGAGAGGACCAAGTTGCAGCCTTGCAAATCTGTTCTAAAGAAACTTTCTTCTTGAAAGCCCAAGAAGAAGGGACAGCCCTAGTGAAATGAGCTGAAATTCTCTCAGGAGGCTGCTGTCCAGCAGTCTCATAAACCAAGCGCATTATACTACTCAACCAAACAGAAAGAAGTAGCTAAAGCTCTCTGACCTTTATGTTTCACAGAGAAACAAACAGCAAACTGGCGACAATCCTTAGTCGCCTGTAGATAGAAAATAAAAGCCTGCACAACATCAAAGTTGTGCAACAAATGTTCCTTATGAGAAGATAAGAACACAGAGAAGGAACAACAATTTTCTGATTAATATCTATCCAAAAGCACTTAGGAAGAAAACCTAACTAGTATGAATAATCGCCTTAACTGCATGAAAGATAAGGCGTATCACACTGCAAAACTGAGAGCTCCGAGACTCTCCAAGCAGAAAAGATAGCAATGAGAAACAAAACCTTCCAAAATAACTTAATATCTATGGAAAGTAAAGGCTCAAACAGAGCCTACTGCAAAACTTTAAGAACAAGGGCAAAACCCTAAGGGGGAGCAACCAACTTAAACACAGGCCTGATATAGACCAGTGCCTGACAAAAAAAGTTTGCACGTCTGGCACATCCACCAGATGCTTATGTAGCAAAAAAGAAAATGCAGAAAACTGACCCTTCAGGGTATTGACTGACAAACCCTTCTCCAGACCACCCTGGAGAAAGAATAAAAAATTCAGAAAACCCCCCGCTTAGACAAAACTAAGCATCTATTCTTCAAGCAGTCAGCTTCAGAGATTTAGATGAAGGAAAAGACCAAGAATCAGAAGTCCTTCCTCAGAGGTAGTCTCCAAGGTGAAGAAACAGAATTTATGCTTACCTGATAAATTACTTTCTCCAACGGTGTGTCCGGTCCACGGCGTCATCCTTACTTGTGGGATATTCTCTTCCCCAACAGGAAATGGCAAAGAGTCCCAGCAAAGCTGGTCACATGATCCCTCCTAGGCTCCGCCCACCCCAGTCATTCGACCGACGGACAGGAGGAAATATATATAGGAGAAACCATATGATACCGTGGTGACTGTAGTTAGAGAAAATAATTCATCAGACCTGATTAAAAAACCAGGGCGGGCCGTGGACCGGACACACCGTTGGAGAAAGTAATTTATCAGGTAAGCATAAATTCTGTTTTCTCCAACATAGGTGTGTCCGGTCCACGGCGTCATCCTTACTTGTGGGAACCAATACCAAAGCTTTAGGACACGGATGAAGGGAGGGAGCAAATCAGGTCACCTAAATGGAAGGCACCACGGCTTGCAAAACCTTTCTCCCAAAAATAGCCTCCGAAGAAGCAAAAGTATCAAATTTGTAAAATTTGGCAAAAGTGTGCAGTGAAGACCAAGTCGCTGCCTTACATATCTGGTCAACAGAAGCCTCGTTCTTGAAGGCCCATGAGGAAGCCACAGCCCTAGTGGAGTGAGCTGTGATTCTTTCAGGAGGCTGCCGTCCGGCAGTCTCATAAGCCAATCGGATAATGCTTTTAAGCCAAAAGGAAAGAGAGGTAGAAGTCGCTTTCTGACCTCTCCTTTTACCAGAATAAACAACAAACAAGGAAGATGTTTGTCTGAAATCTTTGGTAGCCTCTAAATAGAATTTTAGAGCACGGACTACGTCCAAATTGTGTAACAAACGTTCCTTCTTTGAAACTGGATTCGGACACAAAGAAGGTACAACTATCTCCTGGTTAATATTTTTGTTGGAAACAACTTTCGGAAGAAAACCAGGCTTAGTACGCAAAACCACCTTATCTGCATGGAACACCAGATAAGGTGGAGAACACTGCAGAGCAGATAACTCTGAAACTCTTCTAGCAGAAGAAATTGCAACCAAAAACAAAACTTTCCAAGATAATAACTTAATATCTACGGAATGTAAGGGTTCAAACGGAACCCCTTGAAGAACTGAAAGAACTAGATTTAAACTCCAGGGAGGAGTCAAAGGTCTATAAGCAGGCTTGATCCTAACCAGAGCCTGAACAAATGCTTGAACATCTGGCATAGCTGCCAGTCGTTTGCGTAGTAAGACAGATAAAGCAGAAATCTGTCCCTTAAGAGAACTTGCAGATAATCCTTTCTCCAAACCCTCTTGTAGAAAGGATAGAATCTTAGGAATCTTTATCTTGTTCCATGGCAATCCTTTGGATTCACACCAACAGATATATTTTTTCCATATTTTATGGTAAATTTTTCTAGTTACAGGCTTTCTAGCCTGAATCAGAGTATCTATTACAGAATCTGAAAACCCACGCTTTGATAAAATCAAGCGTTCAATCTCCAAGCCGTCAGCTGGAGGGAAACCAGATTCGGATGTTCGAATGGACCTTGAACAAGAAGGTCCTGTCTCAAAGGTAGCTTCCATGGTGGAGCCGATGACATATTCACCAGGTCTGCATACCAAGTCCTGCGTGGCCACGCAGGAGCTATCAAGATCACCGAAGCCCTCTCCTGATTGATCCTGGCTACCAGCCTGGGAATAAGAGGAAACGGTGGGAATACATAAGCTAGGTTGAAGGTCCAAGGTGCTACTAGTGCATCTACTAGAGTCGCCTTTGGATCCCTGGATCTGGACCCGTAGCAAGGAACCTTGAAGTTCTGACGAGACGCCATCAGATCCATGTCTGGAATGCCCCATAATTGAGTTATTTGGGCAAAGATTTCCGGATGGAGTTCCCACTCCCCCGGATGGAATGTCTGACGACTCAGAAAATCCGCTTCCCAATTTTCCACTCCTGGGATGTGGATTGCAGACAAGTGGCAGGAGTGATCCTCCGCCCATTGAATTATTTTGGTCACTTCTTCCATCGCCAGGGAACTCCTTGTTCCCCCCTGATGATTGATATATGCAACAGTCGTCATGTTGTCTGATTGAAACCTTATGAATTTGGCCTTTGCTAGTTGAGGCCAAGCTTTGAGAGCATTGAATATCGCTCTCAGTTCCAGAATGTTTATCGGGAGAAGAGATTCTTCCCGAGACCATAGACCCTGAGCTTTCAGGGGTTCCCAGACCGCGCCCCAGCCCACCAAGCTGGCGTCGGTCGTGACAATGACCCACTCTGGTCTGCGGAAGCTCATTCCCTGTGACAGATTGTCCAGGGTCAGCCACCAACGGAGTGAATCTCTGGTCTTTTGATCTACTTGAATCGTCGGAGACAAGTCTGTATAATCCCCATTCCACTGTCTGAGCATGCACAGTTGTAATGGTCTTAGATGAATTCGTGCAAAAGGAACTATGTCCATTGCTGCAACCATCAATCCTATTACTTCCATGCACTGCGCTATGGAAGGACGAAGAACAGAATGAAGTACTTGACAAGAGCTTAGAATTTTTGATTTTCTGACCTCTGTCAGAAAAATCCTCATTTCTAAGGAATCTATTATTGTTCCCAAGAAGGGAACTCTTGTAGACGGGGACAGAGAACTTTTTTCTTTGTTCACCTTCCATCCGTGAGATCTGAGAAAGGCTAGGACGATGTCCGTATGAGCCTTTGCTTTTGACAGAGACGACGCTTGAAACAGGATGTCGTCCAAGTAAGGTACTACTGCAATGCCCCTTGGTCTTAGAACCGCTAGAAGGGACCCTAGTACCTTTGTGAAAATCCTTGGAGCAGTGGCTAGTCCGAATGGAAGTTCCACAAACTGGTAATGCTTGTCCAGAAAAGCGAACCTTAGGAACTGATGATGTTCCTTGTGGATAGGAATATGTAGGTACGCATCCTTTAAATCCACGGTAGTCATAAATTGATTTTCCTGGATAGTAGGTAGGATCGTTCGAATAGTTTCCATTTTGAACGATGGAACCTTGAGAAATTTGTTTAGGATCTTGAGATCCAAAATTGGTCTGAATGTTCCCTCTTTTTTGGGAACTATGAACAGGTTGGAATAAAAACCCATCCCTTGTTCTCTTATTGGAACTGGATGAATCACTCCCATTCTTAACAGGTCTTCTACACAATGTAAGAATGCCTGTCTTTTTATTTGGTTTGAAGATAATTGAGACCTGTGGAACCTTCCCCTTGGGGGTAGTTCCTTGAATTCCAGGAGATAACCTTGAGAAACTATTTCTAGCGCCCAAGGACCTTGAACATCTCTTGCCCAAGCCTGAGCAAAGAGAGAAAGTCTGCCCCCCACCAGATCCGGTCCCGGATCGGGGGCTATCCCTTCATGCTGTTTTGGTAGCAGTGGTAGGCTTCTTGGCCTGCTTACCCTTGTTCCAGCCTTGCATTGGTCTCCAGGCTGGTTTGGGTTGAGAAGTATTACCCTCTTGCTTAGAGGATGTAGAATTAGAGGCTGGTCCGTTTCTGCGAAAGGGACGAAAATTAGGCTTATTTTTAGCCTTAAAAGACCTATCCTGTGGGAGGGCGTGGCCCTTTCCCCCAGTGATGTCTGAAATAATCTCTTTCAAGTCAGGTCCAAATAATGTTTTACCCTTGAAAGGAATGTTAAGCAATTTTGTCTTGGAAGACACATCCGCTGACCAAGACTTTAGCCAAAGTGCTCTGCGCGCCACGATAGCAAACCCTGAATTTTTCGCCGCTAATCTAGCTAATTGCAAAGCGGCATAAAATAAAAGAGTTAGCCAATTTAAGTGCTTGAACTCTGTCCATAACCTCCTCATACGAAGATTCTTTATTGAGCGACTTTTCTAGTTCCTCGAACCAGAAACACGCTGCCGTAGTGACAGGAACAATGCATGAAATTGGTTGTAGAAGGTAACCTTGCTGAACAAAAATCTTTTTAATCAAACCCTCTAATTTTTTATCCATAGGATCTTTGAAAGCACAACTATCTTCGATAGGAATAGTAGTGCGTTTGTTTAGAGTAGAAACCGCCCCCTCGACCTTAGGGACTGTCTGCCATAAGTCCTTTCTGGGGTCGGCTATAGGAAATAATTTCTTAAATATAGGGGGGGGAACAAAAGGTATGCCGGGCCTTTCCCACTCTTTATTTACTATATCCGCCACCCGCTTGGGTATAGGAAAAGCGTCGGGGGGCACCGGAACCTCTAGGAACTTGTCCATCTTACATAACTTCTCTGGAATGACTAAATTGTCACAATCATCCAGAGTAGATAATACCTCCTTAAGCAGTGCGCAGAGATGTTCTAATTTAAATTTAAATGTCATAACATCAGGTTCAGCTTGTTGGGAAATCTTTCCTGAATCTGAAATTTCTCCCTCAGACAAAACCTCCCTCATGGCCCCTTCAGATTGGTGTGAGGGTATGACAGAACAATTATCATCAGCGTCCTCTTGCTCTTCAGTGTTTAAAACAGAGCAATCGCGCTTTCTCTGATAAGTAGGCATTTTGGATAAAATATTTGCTATAGAGTTATCCATTACAGCCGTTAATTGTTGCATGGTAATAAGAATTGGCGCACTAGATGTACTAGGGGCCTCTTGTGTGGGCAAAACTGGTGTAGACACAGAAGGGGATGATGTAGTATCATGTTTACTCCCCTCATTTGAGGAATCATCTTGGGCAATATCATTATCTGTGGCATTACTGTCCTTACTTTGTTTGGACACTATGGCACAATTATCACATAAATTTAAATGGGGAGACACCTTGGCTTTCATACATATAGAACATAGCTTATCTGATGGTACAGACATGTTAAACAGGCTTAAACTTGCCAACAAAGCACAAAAAACGTTTTAAAATAAAACCGTTACTGTCACTTTAAATTTCAAACTGAAAACACTTTATTACTGAATATGTGAAAAAGTATGAAGGAATTGTTCAAAATTCACCAAAATTTCACCACAGTGTCTTAAAGCATTAAAAGTATTGCACACCAAATTTCAGAGCTTTAACCCTTAAATTAACGGAACCGGAGCCGTTTTTACATTTAACCCCTATACAGTCCCAGCTATATGCTTTGCTGAGACCCAACCAAGCCCAGAGGGGAATACGATACCAAATGATGCCTTCTATAAGCTTTTTCAGTGATTCTTAGCTCCTCACACATGCATCTGCATGCCTTGCTCTCCAAAAACAACTGCGCATTAGTGGCGCGAAAATGAGGCTCTGTCTATAACTAGAAAAGGCCCCCATCTGAAAAAGGTGTCCAACACAGTGCCTGCCGTTTTTCTAAACAATCCCCAAGATTATAATAACCCTTAATAGTTAGAATCTGCATAATATGCCTAGTAAAGCAATCGTTTTAGCCCAGAAAAATGTCTACCAGTTTTTTAAGCCCTTTTGAAGCCCTTTATTCTTTTATTTAACTAAGAAAATGGCTTACCGGTCCCCATGAGGGGAAATGACAGCCTTCCAGCATTACATGGTCTTGTTAGAAATATGGCCAGTCATACCTTAAGCAGAAAAGTCTGCTAACTGTTTCCCCCAACTGAAGTTACTTCATCTCAACAGTCCTGTGTGGAAACAGCAATCGATTTTAGTAACTTCTGCTAAAATCATCTTCCTCTTAAAAACAGAAATCTTCATCTCTTTTCTGTTTCAGAGTAAATAGTACGTACCAGCACTATTTTAAAATAACAAACACTTGATAGAAGAATAAAAACTACATTTAAACACCAAAAAACTCTTAACCATCTCCGTGGAGATGTTGCCTGTGCAACGGCAAAGAGAATGACTGGGGTGGGCGGAGCCTAGGAGGGATCATGTGACCAGCTTTGCTGGGACTCTTTGCCATTTCCTGTTGGGGAAGAGAATATCCCACAAGTAAGGATGACGCCATGGACCGGACACACCTATGTTGGAGAAAACAACATTTCCACTAGTTCTGCATACCAGATCCTGCAAGGTCACGCAGGGGCTAATAAAATCACTGCCGCTCTCATCTGAAAAAACAAGTAATGACTCGTGGAAAGAGGACAGAGGAAAACAGGTATGCAAGACTGAAATCCAAGAAAAACGTCAGAACATCAATCAGGACAGTCGGCGGATCACATGACCATAAACCATACTTTGAAACTTGGCGTTCTGTCGAAATACCCACAGAAGCCAACTCCTGAAACCCCCCATATGAGCGTCTACCTAGAGAACATTTCCGGATGGAAATGCTCACTCCCAGGGATGAATTATCAGACTGTTTAGAAGTCTGACTCCCAATTGTCCACCTCTGGAAAGTGGATGACCGACAGCAAATGTGAGCTTCCTCCCACTGAACAATCCAAGTCACCTCCTACATGGCTAAGGAACCCCTAGTTCCTCCATAATGGTTGATATAAACCCTAGAGGTGATACTGTCCGACTGGGACCAAGCTAGGGACGACTGAGGTCAAGTCATCAGAGCATTGCGAATTGCTCTCAACTCCAAGATGTTTAAAGAGGAGAGCAGACACTTCCGAGTCCATAATCCTTAAAGACCCAGACCGCTTACCAGCCCAGCAGGTTGGCATCCGTGTTCACATCAACCAAAAATATCTCCAGAAACACACACCCAGAGATAGATACTCCTGAAAAAATACTACGGAAGAAAGTCTCTTGTCATCTGATCTAAATCTATCCTTTAAGACAGATCCGACAGTTCTACATGTCATGGAAAATAGCAAAAGTAATGATGTCCATGGAATACCATCAGACCAATTCCCTCCATACACAGGGTCAGAGAAAAGTGAAGAAAAATCAACTGCAGCTAAATCCAAACTCCCAACCTCCTGGTTGCAAGATGGCTAAGCTATCCACCGGCCACTAAAACTTACTGTTGGCCGGACAGAAGACTGCAGAGTGGGGAAAAGGAATAAATCCTTGATTTTCTGACCTCTAAAAGACATATCCTAGATAAAGAATCAAATAAAGGTCCAAGCATACCGCACCTGGTGTTCCCAGGTGGTCAGCCATCCAGGTACTGACCAGACCTGACCCTGCATTCAGGGTATTGTGGTGGTAGTCCCAAATAAAATACCCTTGTGGATAGAACAAGGGAACTCTTCTCCAGATTAATTTCCCATCCCCGGAAAAGGAAATTTATGCTTACTTGATAAATGTATTTATTTTACGATATGACAAGTTCACGGATTTCATCCTTACTTATGGGATTACGCCTCCTGGTCAGCAGGAGGAGGCCAAGAGCTCCACAGCAGAGCTGCATATATAGCTCCTCCCTTCCCTCACACCCCAGTCATTTGACCGAAGTTAGGAAGAGAAAGGAAAAGCCAAGGAACAGAGGTGACTGAGGTTTAACAAAAATAAAGACCTGTCTTAGAAAATAACAGGATGGGCCGTGGACTCGTCATATCGTAAAAGAAATAAATTTATCAGGTAAGCATGAATTTTCTTTTCTTTTACAAGATAGGACGAGTCCACGCATTTCATCCTTACTTATGGGATACAATACCAAAGCTAAAGGACATGGATGAAAGGGAGGGACAAGACAGGAACCTAAACGGAAGGCACCACTGCTTGAAGAACCTTTCTCCCAAAAACAGCCTCGGACGAGGCATAAGTATCAAATTTGTAAAATTTGGAAAAAGTATGAAGAGAAGACCAAGTTGCAGCCTTGCAAATCTGTTCAACAGAAGCATCGTTTTTAAATGCCAATGAGGAAGCCACAGCTCTAGTGAAATGAGCCGTAATTCTTTTAGTCTCATATGCCAACCGGATGATACTCTTCAACCAAAAAGAAAGAGGTAGCCGTAGCTTCTGACCCCTACGCTTTCCAGAAAAAACAACAAATAAAGAAGATTTTTAACGAAAATCTTTAGTCGCCTGTAAGTAAAATTCAAGGCACGAACCACGTCCAAATGATGTAATAGTCGCTCCTTCTTAGAAGGAGGATTAGGACACAAGGAAGGAACAACAATTCCCTGATTAATATTCTTATTAGAAACAACTTTAGGAAGAAAACCATGGTTGGTATGCAACACTACCTTATCCGCATGGAAAATAAGATAAGGAGAATTACATTGTAATGCCAAAAGCTCAGAAACTCTGCGAGCAGAAGAAATAGCAACCAAAAATAAAACTTTCCAAGATAATAACTTAATATCTATGGAGTGCATAGGTTCGAACGGAACCCCCTGAAGAACATTAAGAACAAAATTTAAACTCCAAGGAGGAGCAATTGGTTTAAACACAGGCTTGATTCTAGTCAGAGCCTGACAAAAAGATTGAACATCTGGAACATCTGCCAGGCGTTTATGTAGCAAAATAGACAAAGCAGAAATCTGCCCCTTTAAGGAACTTGCTGATAACCCTTTCTCCAAACCTTCTTGGAGAAAAGATAAAATCCTGGGAATCCTAACCCTACTCCATGAGTAGCCCTTGGATTCGCACCAATAAAGATATTTATGCCATATCTTATGGTAAATCTTTCTAGTAACAGGCTTACGTGCCTGAATCAAGGTATCAATGACCGAATCAGAGAACCCTCGCTTAGATAAAATCAAGTGTTCAATCTCCAAGCAGTCAGCTGCAGAGAAACTAGACTCGGACGATGGAAGGGTAAATGAATGAAAAGGTCCTGCCTCAATTGAAGCTTCCACTGCGGCAGAGAGGACATGTCCACCGGATCGGCATACCAAGTCCTGCAAGGCCACGCAGGAGCGATGAGAATCACCAAAGCCCTCTCCTGTTTGATCCGAGCAATCACTCGGGGAAGGAGAGCAAACGGTGGAAACACATAAGCTAGGTTGAACGACCAAGGCACTGGCAAGGCATCTATCAGCTCGGCCTGAGGATCCCTGGACCTGGATCAGTATCTTGGGAGCTTGGCATTCTGACGAGACGCCATCAGATCCAATTCCGGTCTGCCCCACCTGAGAATCAGGGTGGCAAAGACCTCCGGATGAAGTTCCCATTCCCCCGGATGAAACGTCTGTCTGCTCAAAAAATCCGCCTCCCAGTTGTCCACTCCTGGGATGTAGATTGCTGACAGATAATAGTGAGCCTCCGCCCACCGAATTATCTGGGATACTTCTGTCATCGCTAAGGAACTCCTCGTTCCTCTCTGATGATTGATATATGCTACAGTCGTGATGTTGTCCGACTGAAATCGGATGAATTTGGCCGAAGCCAACTGAGGCCAAGTCTGAAGCTCGTTGAATATTGCTCTCAATTCCAGAATATTGATTGGAAGTAGAGACTGCGACCGAGTCCACACACCCTGAGCCTTCAGGGAATTCCAGACTGTGCCCCATCCTAGTAGACTGGCGTCCGTTGTCACTATCACCCATGAGGGTCTGCGGAAGCATGTCCCTTGGGACAGATAATCTGGCGACAACCACCAAAGAAGAGAGTCTCTTGTCTCCTGATCCAGATCTATCAGGAGACAAATTTGCATAATCTCCATTCCACTGTCTGAGCATGCTCAGTTGTAGCGGTCTCAGATGAAAACGAGCAAAGGGAATTATGTCCATTGCCGCCACCATCAATCCAATTACCTCCATGCACTGAGACACTGATGGCCGAGGATTGGACTGAAGGGCTTGGCATGTATTCAGAATCTTTAACTTTCTGACTTCCGTCAAGAAGATTTTCATGAACACAGAGTCTATTAGAGTTCCCAGGAAAGGAACCCTTGTCTGAGGGACTAGTGAACTCTTTTCTAGATTCACCTTCCACCCGTGAGTCCTTAGAAAAGACAGAACCATGTCGGTATGAGAATTTGTTAATTGATAAGACGCCTGGATCAGAATATCGTCCAGATAAGGCGCCACTGCAATGCCCCACGGTCTGAGAACCGCCAGCAGAGACCCTAGAACCTTTGTGAAGATCCTGGGTGCCGTGGCCAGCCCGAAAGGAAAAGCCACGAACTGAAAATGTTTGTCCAGAAAGGCAAACCTTAGAAACTGGTGATGATCTCTGTGGATAGGAATGTGAAGATATGCATCCTTTAAGTCCACTGTAGTCATATATTAACCCTCCTGGATCAATGGAAGAATTGTCCGAATCGTCTCCATCTTGAAGGACAGGACTCTGAGAAACTTGTTTAGACTCTTGAGATCTAAAATGGGTCTGAACGGTCCCTCTTTTTTGGGAACCACAAAAACATAATTTATGCTTACCTGATAAATGTATTTCTCTTGTAGTGTGTTCAGTCCACGGGTCATCCATTACTTATGGAATATATTCTCTCCCCAACAGGAAATTGCAAGAGGATCACCCAAGCAGAGCTGCTACATAGCTCCTCCCCTCACATGTCATATTCAGACATTCGACCAAAACAAGACGAGAAAGGAGGAACCATAGGGTGCAGTGGTGACTGAAGTATTAAATAAAATTTAGATCTGCCTTAAAAAGACAGGGCGGGCCGTGGACTGAACACACTACAAGAGAAATAAATTTATCAGGTAAGCATAAATTATGTTTTCTCTTGTTAAGTGTGTTCAGTCCACGGGTCATCCATTACTTATGGGATACCAATACCAAAGCCAAGTACACGGATGATGGGAGGGACAAGGCAGGCACTTAAACGGAAGGAACCACTGCCTGTAGAACCTTTCTCCCAAAAACAGCCTCCGAAGAAGCAAAAGTGTCAAATTTGTAAAATTTTGAAAAAGTGTGAAGCGAAGACCAAGTCGCAGCCTTGCAAATCTGTTCAACAAAGGCCTCATTCTTAAAGGCCCAGGTGGAAGCCACAGCTCTAGTGGAATGAGCTGTAATTCTTTCAGGGGGCTGCTGTCCAGCAGTCTCATAGGCTAAACGTATTATGCTACGAAGCCAAAAGGAGAGAGAGGTTGCCGAAGCTTTTTGACCTCTCCTCTGTCCAGAGTAAACGACAAACAGTGAAGAAGTTTGACGAAAATCTTTAGTTGCCTGTAAATAGAATTTCAGGGCACGGACAACATCCAGATTATGCAAAAGACGTTCCTTCCTTGAAGAAGGATTAGGACATAATGACGGAACAACAATCTCCTGATTGATATTCCTGTTAGAGACTACCTTAGGTAAAAACCCAGGTTTAGTACGCAGAACTACCTTGTCTGAATGGAAAATCAGATAAGGAGAATCACAGTGTAAGGCAGACAATTCCGAGACTCTTCGAGCCGAGGAAATAGCCATCAAAAATAGAACTTTCCAAGATAAAAGTTTAATATCAACGGAATGAAGGGGTTCAAACGGAACTCCTTGAAGAACTTTAAGAACCAAGTTTAAGCTCCACGGAGGAGCAACAGCTTTAAATACAGGCTTAATCCTAGCTAAAGCTTGACAAAAAGCCTGGACGTCTGGAACTTCTGCCAGACGCTTGTGCAAAAGAATAGACAGAGCAGAAATCTGTCCCTTTAAAGAACTAGCTGATAAGCCTTTTTACAAACCCTCTTGGAGAAAAGACAATATCCTTGGAATCCTAACCTTACTCCATGAGTAACTCTTGGATTCGCACCAATACAGGTATTTACGCCATATCTTATGGTAGATTTTTCTGGTAACAGGCTTTCGTGCCTGTATCAAAGTATCAATAACTGACTCGGAGAAAACAGAATTTATGTTTACCTGATAAATTACTTTCTCCAACGGTGTGTCCGGTCCACGGCGTCATCCTTACTTGTGGGATATTCTCTTCCCCAACAGGAAATGGCAAAGAGCCCAGCAAAGCTGGTCACATGATCCCTCCTAGGCTCCGCCTACCCCAGTCATTCGACCGACGTTAAGGAGGAATATTTGCATAGGAGAAACCATATGTTACCGTGGTGACTGTAGTTAAAGAAAATAAATTATCAGACCTGATTAAAAAAACCAGGGCGGGCCGTGGACCGGACACACCGTTGGAGAAAGTAATTTATCAGGTAAACATAAATTCTGTTTTCTCCAACATAGGTGTGTCCGGTCCACGGCGTCATCCTTACTTGTGGGAACCAATACCAAAGCTTTAGGACACGGATGAAGGGAGGGAGCAAATCAGGTCACCTAAATGGAAGGCACCACGGCTTGCAAAACCTTTCTCCCAAAAATAGCCTCAGAAGAAGCAAAAGTATCAAATTTGTAAAATTTAGAAAAAGTGTGCAGTGAAGACCAAGTCGCTGCCTTACATATCTGATCAACAGAAGCCTCGTTCTTGAAGGCCCATGTGGAAGCCACAGCCCTAGTGGAGTGAGCTGTGATTCTTTCAGGAGGCTGCCGTCCGGCAGTCTCATAAGCCAATCGGATAATGCTTTTAATCCAGAAGGAGAGAGAGGTAGAAGTTGCTTTTTGACCTCTCCGTTTACCAGAATAAACAACAAACAAAGACAAAGTTTGTCTGAAATCCTTAGTAGCTGCTAAGTAAAATTTGAGAGCACGAACTACATCCAAGTTGTGCAACAAACGTTCCTTCTTTGAAACTGGATTAGGACACAAAGAAGGCACAACTATCTCCTGGTTAATGTTTTTGTTAGAAACAACTTTTGGAAGAAAACCAGGTTTAGTACGCAAAACCACCTTATCTGCATGGAACACCAGATAAGGAGAAGAACACTGCAGAGCAGATAATTCTGAAACTCTTCTAGCAGAAGAAATTGCAACCAAAAACAAAACTTTCCAAGATAATAACTTAATATCAACGGAATGTAAGGGTTCAAACGGAACCCCCTGAAGAACTGAAAGAACTAGGTTGAGACTCCAAGGAGGAGTCAAAATTTTGTAAACAGGCTTGATTCTAACCAGAGCCTGAACAAAGGCTAGAACATCTGGCACAGCTGCCAGCTTTTTGTGAAGTAACACAGACAAGGCAGAAATCTGTCCCATCAAGGAACTTGCAGATAATCCTTTTTCCAATCCTTCTCGAAGGAAGGATAGACTCTTAGGAATCTTAACCTTGTCCCAAGGGAATCCTGCAGATTCACACCAACAGATATACCAAATTATGTGGTAATTTTTCTGGTTACAGGCTTTCAGGCCTGAACAAGAGTATTAATAACAGAATCTGAGAACCCTCGCTTTGATAAGATCAAGCGTTCAATCTCCAAGCAGTCAGCTGGAGTGGGTCGAACGGACCTAGAACAAGAAGGTCTCGTCTCAAAGGTAGCTTCCATGGTGGAGCCGATGACATATTCACCAGATCTGCATACCAAGTCCTGCGTGGCCACGCAGGAGCTATCAAAATCACCGACGCCCTCTCCTGATTGATCCTGGCTACCAGCCTGGGGATGAGAGGAAACGGCGGGAACACATAAGCTAGTTTGAAGGTCCAAGGTGCTACTAGTGCATCCACTAGAGCCGCCTTGGGATCCCTGGATCTGTACCCGTAGTAAGGAACTCTGAAGTTCTGACGAGAGGCCATCAGATCCATGTCTGGAATGCCCCACGGTTGAGTGACTTGGGCAAAGATTTCCGGATGGAGTTCCCACTCCCCCGGATGCAATGTCTGACGACTCAGAAAATCCGCTTCCCAATTTTCCACTCCTGGGATGTGGATAGCAGACAGGTGGCAGGAGTGAGACTCCGCCCATAGAATGATTTTGGTCACTTCTTCCATCGCTAGGGAACTCCTTGTTCCCCCCTGATGGTTGATGTATGAACTTGGCCCTCGCTAGCTGAGGCCAAGCTTTGAGAGCATTGAATATCGCTCTCAGTTCCAGAATATTTATCGGTAGAAGAGATTCTACCCGAGACCAAAGACCCTGAGCTTTCAGGGATCCCCAGACCGCGCCCCAGCCCATCAGACTGGCGTCGGTCGTGACAATGACCCACTCTGGTCTGCGGAAGGTCATCCCTTGTGACAGGTTGTCCAGGGACAGCCACCAACGGAATGAGTCTCTGGTCCTCTGATTTACTTGTATCTTCGGAGACAAGTCTGAATAGTCCCCATTCCACTGACTGAGCATGAACAGTTGTAATGGTCTTAGATGAATGCGCACAAAAGGAACTATGTCCATTGCCGCTACCATCAAACCTATCACTTCCATGCACTGCGCTATGGAAGGAAGAGGAACGGAATGAAGTATCCGACAAGAGTCTAGAAGTTTTGTTTTTCTGGCTTCTGTCAGAAAAATCCTCATTTCTAAGGAGTCTATTATAGTTCCCAAGAAGGGAACCCTCGTTGACGGAGATAGAGAACTCTTTTCCACGTTCACTTTCCATCCGTGAGATCTGAGAAAGGCCAGGACAATGTCCGTGTGAGCCTTTACTTGAGGAAGGGACGACGCTCGAATCAGAATGTCGTCCAAGTAAGGTACTACAGCAATGCCCCTTGGTCTTAGCACCGCCAGAAGGGACCCTAGTACCTATGAGAAAATCCTAGGAGCAGTGGCTAATCCGAAAGAAAACGCCACGAACTGGAAATGCTTGTCCAGGAATGCAAACCTTAGGAACCGATGATGTTCCTTGTGGATAGGAATATGTAGATACGCATCCTTGAAATCCACCTTGGTCATGAATTGACCTTCCTGGATGGAAGGAAGAAGTGTTCGAATGGTTTCCATCTTGAACGATGGAACCTTGAGAAACTTGTTCAAGATCTTGAGATCTAAGATTGGTCTGAACGTTCCCTCTTTTTTGGGAACTATGAACAGATTGGAGTAGAACCCCATCCCTTGTTCTCCTAATGGAACAGGATGAATCACTCCCATTTTTAGCAGGTCTTCTACCCAATGTAAGAATGCCTGTCTTCTTATGTGGTCTGAAGACAACTGAGACCTGTGGAACCTCCCCCTTGGAGGAAGCCCCTTGAACTCCAGAGAATAACCTTGGGAGACTATTTCTAGCGCCCAAGGATCCAGAACATCTCTTGCCCCAGCCTGAGCGAAGAGAGAGAGTCTGCCCCCCACCAGATCCGGTCCCGGATCGGGGGCCCGCATTTCATGCTGTCTTGGTAGCAGTGGCAGGTTTCCTGGCCTGCTTTCCTTTGTTCCAGCCTTGCATAGGTCTCCAGGCTGGATTGGCTTGAGAAGTATTACCTTCCTGCTTAGAGGACGTAGCCCTTGGGGCTGATCCGTTTCTGCGAAAGGGACGAAACTTAGGTTTATTTTTGGTCTTGAAAAGACCTATCCTGAGGAAGGGCGTGGCCCTTGCCCCCAGTGATATCAGAGATAATCTCTTTCAAGTCAGGGCCAAAGAGTGTTTTTCCCCTTGAAAGGAATGTCAAGCAATTTGTTCTTGGAAGACGCATCCGCTGCCCAAGATTTTAACCAAAGCGCTCTGCGCCACAATAGCAAACCCAGAATTTTTTCGCCGCTAACCTAGCCAATTGCAAGGTGGCGTCTAGGGTGAAAGAATTAGCCAATTTAAGAGCACGAATTCTGTCCATAATCTCCTCATAAGAAGAAGAATTACTAATAATCGCCTTTCCTAGCTCATCAAACTAGAAACACGCGGCTGCAGTGACAGGGACAATGCATGCAATTGGTTGTAGAAGGGAACCTTGCTGAACAAACATCTTTAGCAGACCTTCTAATTTTTTATCCATAGGATCTTGGAAAGCACAACTATCTTCTATGGGTATAGTGGCGCGCTTGTGTAGAGTAGAAACCGCCCCCTCGACCTTGGGGACTGTCTGCCATCAGTCCTTTCTGGGGTCGACTATAGGAAAACAATTTTATAAATATGGGGGGAGGTACTAAAGGTATACCGGGCCTGTCCCATTCTTTACTAACAATGTACGCCACCCGCTTGGATATAGGAAAAGCTTCGGGGGGCCCCGGGGCCTCTAAGAACTTTTCCATTTGACATAGTGGTTCTGGAATGACCAGATAATCACAATCATCCAAATTGGATAACACCTCCTTAAGCAGAGCGCGGAGATGTTCCAACTTAAATTTAAAAGTAATCACATCAGGTTCAGCTTGTTGAGAAATGTTTCCTGAATCTGAAATTTCTCCCTCAGACAAAACCTCCCTGGCCCCCTCAGACTGGTGTAGGGGCCCTTCAGAAACCATATCATCAGCGTTCTCATGCTCTACAGAATTTTCTAAAACAGAGCAGTCGCGCTTTCGCTGATAAGTGGGCATATTGGCTAAAATGTTTTTGATAGAATTATCCATTACAGCCGTTAAATGTTGCATAGTAAGGAGTATTGGCGCACTAGATGTACTAGGGGCCTCCTGTATGGGCAAGACTGGTGTAGACGAAGGAGGGGATGATGCAGTACCATGCTTACTCCCCTCACTTGAGGAATCATCTTGGGCATCATTTTTAATAAATTTTTTTTTTTTTTTTTTTTTTTTTTTTTTATGACATAAAATACATATAGTTAAATGAGAAGGAACCTTGGTTTCCCCACAGTCAGAACACAATCTATCTGGTAGTTCAGACATGTTAAACAGGCATAAACTTGATAACAAAGCACAAAAAACGTTTTAAAATAAAACCGTTACTGTCACTTTAAATTTTAAACTAAACACACTTTATTACTGCAATTGCGAAAAAGTATGAAGGAATTGTTCAAAATTCACCAAAATTTCACCACAGTGTCTTAAAGCCTTAAAAGTATTGCACACCAAATTTGGAAGCTTTAACCCTTAAAATAACGGAACCGGAGCCGTTTTTATATTTAACCCCTTTACAGTCCCTGGAATCTGCTTTGCTGAGACCCAACCAAGCCCAAAGGGGAATACGATACCAATGATGCCTTCAGAAAGACTTTTCTATGTAACAGAGCTCCACACACATGCAGCTGCATGCCATGCTGTCCTCAAAAACAAGTGCGCCATACCGGCGCGAAAATGAGGCTCTGACTATGATTAGGGAAAGCCCCTAAAGAATAAGGTGTCAAAAACAGTGCCTGCCGATATAATCATATCAAAATACCCAGAATAAATGATTCCTCAAGGCTAAATATGTGTTAATAATGAATCGATTTAGCCCAGAAAAAGTCTACAGTCTTAATAAGCCCTTGTGAAGCCCTTATTTACTATCTTAATAAACATGGCTTACCGGATCCCATAGGGAAAATGACAGCTTCCAGCATTACATCGTCTTGTTAGAATGTGTCATACCTCAAGCAGTAAGAGACTGCACACTGTTCCCCCAACTGAAGTTAATTGCTCTCAACAGTCCTGTGTGGAACAGCCATGGATTTTAGTTACGGTGCTAAAATCATTTTCCTCATACAAACAGAAATCTTCATCTCTTTTCTGTTTCTGAGTAAATAGTACATACCAGCACTATTTTAAAATAACAAACTCTTGATTGAATAATAAAAACTACAGTTAAACACTAAAAAACTCTAAGCCATCTCCGTGGAGATGTTGCCTGTACAACGGCAAAGAGAATGACTGGGGTAGGCGGAGCCTAGGAGGGATCATGTGACCAGCTTTGCTGGGCTCTTTGCCATTTCCTGTTGGGGAAGAGAATATCCCACAAGTAAGGATGACGCCGTGGACCGGACACACCTATGTTGGAGAAACCACGCTTTGATAGGATCAAGCGTTCAATCTCCACGCAGTCAGTCTCAGAGAAATTAGATTTGGATGATTGAAAGGACCTTGTATTAGAAGGTCTTTCCTCAAGGTAGAGTCCATGGAGGACAGGACGACATGACCACTAGGTCTGCATAACAGGTCCTGCGTGGCCACGCAGGCGCTATCAGAATCACTGATGCTCTCTCCTGTTTGATCTTGGCAATCAGTCGAGGGAGCAGAGGAAACAGTGGAAACACATAAGCCATGCTGAAGAACCAAGGAGCTGCTAGAGCATCTATCAGCTTAGCTCCCGGGTCCCTGGACCTCGAACCGTAAAGAGGAAGTTTGGTATTCTGGCGAGACGCCATGAGATCCAGATCTGGTTTGCCCCAACGATGAACCAATTAAGCAAATACCTCCGGATGGAGTTCCCACTCCCCCGGATGAAAAGTCTGACGACTTAGAAAGTCCGCCTCCCAGTTCTCCACTCCTGGGATGTGGATCGCTGACAAGTGGCAAGAGTGAGACTCTGCCCAGCGAATTATCTTTGAGACTTCCAACATCGCTAGGGAGCTCCTGGTTCCCCCTTGATGGTTGATATAAGCCACAGTCGTGATGTTGTCCGACTGAAATCTGATGAACCTAAGTGTTGCTAGCTGAGGCCAAGCTAGAAGAGCGTTGAATATTGCCCTTAGCTCCAGAATATTTATTGGGAGGAGTTTTTCCTCCTGAGTCCAGGATCCCTGAGCCTTCAGGGAATTCCAGACTGCGCCCCAGCCTAGGAGGCTGGCATCTGTTGTCACAATCGTCCAATCTGCCTGCGAAAAGTCATGCCCCTGGACAGATGGACCCGAGATAACCACCAGAGAAGAGAATCTCTGGTCTCTTGATCCAGATTTAGTAGAGGGGACAAATCTGAGTAATCCCCATTCCACTGACTTAGCATGCACAACTGCAGCGGTCTGAGATGCAGGCGCGCAAATGGCACTATGTCCATTGCCGCCACCATTAATCCGATTACTTCCATGCACTGAGCCACTGATGGGCGTGGAATGGAATGAAGGACCCGGCAAGCATCTAAGAGTTTTGATAACCTGGCCTCCGTCAGGTAAATTTTCATTTTTACAGAATCTATCAGAGTCCCTAGGAAGGAGACCCTTGTGAGTGGTGATAGAGAACTCTTTTCCACTTTCACCTTCCAC
The DNA here is from genome assembly GCF_027579735.1 of Bombina bombina. Lineage (NCBI taxonomy): Eukaryota > Metazoa > Chordata > Amphibia > Anura > Bombinatoridae > Bombina > Bombina bombina. The sequence continues at coordinate 976,776,708 of NC_069503.1, forward strand.
CCATGCGACCTTAGAAATGCCAGAACTATCTCTGTATGAGACTTGGCAATGTGCAAGCTTGTTGCCTGTATCAGGATGTCGTCTAGATACGGAGCCACCGCTATGCCTCGCGGTCTTAGAACCGCCAGAAGAGAGCCCAGCACCTTTGTAAAGATTCTCGGGGCCGTAGCCAACCCGAAGGGAAGAGCTACAAACTGGTAATGCCTGTCTAGGAAGGCAAATCTTAGGAACCGATAATGATCTTTGTGAATCGGTATGTGAAGGTAGGCATCCTTTAAGTCCACCGTGGTCATGTACTGACCCTCTTGGATCATGGGTAGGATAGTCCGAATAGTTTCCATTTTGAATGATGGAACTCTTAGGAATTTGTTTAAAATCTTTAGGTCCAAAATTGGCCTGAAGGTACCCTCTTTCTTGGGAACCACGAACAGATTTGAATAAAATCCCTGTCCTTGTTCCGTCCGCGGAACTGGGTGGATCACTCCCATTACTAGGAGGTCTTGTACGCAACATAGGAATGCCTCTTTCTTTATTTGGTTTTCTGATAACCTTGAAAGATGAAATCTCCCTAGAGGAGGAGACGTCTTGAAGTCCAGAAGATATCCCTGAGATATGATCTCCAACGCCCAGGGATCCTGGACATCTCTTGCCCACGCCTGGGCGAAGAGAGAAAGTCTGCCCCCCACTAGATCAGTTTCCGGATAGGGGGCCATCCCTTCATGCTGTCTTAGGGGCAGAAGCAGGTTTTCTGGCCTGCTTGCCCTTGTTCTAGGGCTGGTTAGTTTTCCAGGCCTGTCTGTAACGAGCAACGGTTCCTTCCTGTTTTGGAGCAGAGGAAGTTGACGTTGCTCCTGCCTTGAAGTTTCGAAAGGCACGAAAATTAGACTGTTTGGTCTTTGATTTGGCCTTGTCCTGAGGAAGGGTATGACCCTTACCTCCCGTAATGTCAGCGATAATTTCTTTCAAGCCGGGCCCGAATAGGGTTTGCCCCTTGAAAGGAATATTAAGTAATTTAGATTTAGAAGTCACATCAGCTGACCAGGATTTAAGCCATAACGCTCTGCGCGCTTGAATGGCAAAACCGGAATTCTTAGCCGTTAGTTTAGTTAGATGTACAATGGCATCAGAAACAAATGCATTGGCTAGCTTAAGTGCTTTAAGCTTATCCATAATTTCATCCAATGGAGCTGAGTGGATGGCCTCTTCTAGAGACTCAAACCAAAATGCTGCAGCAGCAGTGACAGGCGCAATGCATGCAAGGGGCTGTAAGATAAAACCTTGTTGAACAAACATTTTCTTAAGGTAACCCTCCAATTTTTTATCCATTGGATCCGAAAAAGCACAACTATCTTCCACCGGGATAGTGGTACGCTTAGCTAAAGTAGAAACTGCTCCCTCCACCTTAGGGACCGTCTGCCATAAGTCCCGTGTAGTGGCGTCTATTGGAAACATTTTTCTAAATATAGGAGGTGGGGAAAAGGGCACACCAGGTCTATCCCACTCCTTGCTAATAATTTCTGTAAGCCTTTTAGGTATAGGAAAAACGTCGGTACACACCGGTACTGCATAGTATCTATCCAGCCTACATAATTTCTCTGGAATCGCAACTGTGTTACAGTCATTCAGAGCCGCTAAAACCTCCCCTAGCAATACACGGAGGTTCTCAAGCTTAAATTTAAAATTAGAGATCTCTGAATCCGGTTTCCCTGGATCAGATCCGTCACCTACAGAATGAAGCTCTCCGTCCTCATATTCTGCAAACTGTGACGCAGTATCGGACATGGCTCTCGAAACACCAGCGCGCTCTATTCGTACCCCAGAGCGGTCTCGCTTGCCTCTTAATTCTGGCAATTTAGATAATACTTCTGTCAGGGTATTATTCATAATATTAGCCATGTCTTGTAATGTGATTTGTATGGCCGTCCCTGATGCACTTGGCGCCACAATATCACGCGCCTCCTGAGCGGGAGGCGAAGGTACTGACACGTGAGGAGAGTTAGTCGGCATAACTTCCCCCTCGTTGTCTGGTGATAATTCCTTTATACATAAAGACTGACCTTTATTATTTAAAGTGAAATCAATACATTTGGTACACATGTTTCTGTGGGGCTCCACAGTGGCCTTTAAACATAGTGAACAAACAGATTCATCTGTGTCAGACATGTTTAAAACAGACTAGCAATAAGACTAGCAGACTTGGAAAACACTGTAAATAATTTTGCAAGTAATAAATAAAAACGCTACTGTGCCTTTAAGAAGCACAGAAAACTGTCACAGTTGAAATAACAATGAACCAAATCAGTTATAGCAATCAAATTTTCACAGTAAATGTATTAAGTTAGCAGAGCATTGCACCCACTTGCAAATGGATGATTAACCCCTTAAAATCCAAACGTTTTTTAATACAGTCAAAAAAACCACTGTCACAGGTCTGCTGTGACTGATTACCTCCCTCAAAATGACTTTTGAAGTCCCTTACGCTGTCTGGAGACGACCCGTGTCAAGCAGAATGAAGCAGGAAGACAGAGCCTGAATTTTTACTGCGTCAAAAGAGCGCTAAAATAGGCCCCTCCTACTCAATATTACAATATTGGGAGTTTCAATTAACTGTTTCTATGCAGAAATATTGGCAGCCATGTGGGAAAATTTTATGCCCCAAGAAGTTTTATCACCAATGTACCTCACAAAACGATTAAACATGCCAGCAAAATCGTTTTAAACATCCCTTTTTTAAGGAGCATGTATCTCTATAAATAAGCTTGACAGTCTTCCTACTGCATTAAAGGCTTATAACATCACTTCAGTATTAATAGCATTTTCTCAGTCAAATTCCATTTCTTAGAAAATTACTTTACTGTATATATTTAAACTAGCCTGCTAACATTTGCTTTCACTGTATTAAAGGCTTTTACTTACATTACATCGGTATCAGCATTATTTTCTTAGTCAATTCCATTCCTTAGAAAAATAATTTACTGCACATACCTTGTTTGCAGGGTTCCCCACACGCCATTCCCTTTCTGAAAGTTACCCCACTCCTCAGAATATGCGAGAACAGCCAGTGGATCTTAGTTACTGCCGCTAAGATCATAGAAAACGCAGGCAGATTCTTCTTCCAAATACTGCCTGAGAATAAACAACACACTCCGGTGTCATTTTAAAATACATTTTTGATTGAAGAATAAACTAAGTATAAAAACACCACAGACCTCTCACAACATCCTATCTATTAGGTTGCAAGAGAATGACTGAATATGACATGTGAGGGGAGGAGCTATGTAGCAGCTCTGCTTGGGTGATCCTCTTGCAATTTCCTGTTGGGGAGAGAATATATTCCATAAGTAATGGATGACCCGTGGACTGAACACACTTAACAAGAGAAAAGATTTGAGTAAAACCCCTGCCCCTGTTCCTGCATTGGAACGGAACGAATTACTCCCATAGTGGAGAGGTCTTTTACACAACGTAAGAACGCCTCTCTTTTTATCTGGTCTACAGACAATTATAAAAGAAGAAACCTTCCCCTTGGGAGGGAATTTTTGAACTCCAGTTGATATCCCTGGGACACGATTTCTAGTGTCCAGGGATCCTGAACGTCTCTTATCCAAGCCTGGACAAAGAGATAAAGTCTGACCCCTACTAGATCCGGTCCCGGATCGGGGGCCGCCCCTTCATGCTGTCTTGGGAGCAGCAGCGGGCTTCTTGAGTTGTTTACCCTTGTTCCAAGCCTGGTTGGGTCTCCAGACGGACTTGGTTGTGCAAAGTTCCCTTCCTGTTTCGTGGAAGAGGAGGGGGGGACTCCTTTGAAATTTCGAAAGGAACGAAAATTACTCTGTCTACCCCTCTGCTTAGATGTTTTATCCTGTGGTAGGAGATGACCCTTTCCTTCCGTAATATCAGAAATAATCTCTTTCAAGTCAGGCCTGAATAGAGTCTTCCCCTTGAAAGGAATAGTCAAAAGCTTGGATTTAGAGGACACATCCGCGGACCAAGACTTTAACCATAAGGCTCTGCGTTCTAGAATGGCAAATTCTTAACCGCCAACTTAGCGATCTGAAAAGCGGCGTCTGTGACAAAGGAATTAGCCAACTTTAGGGCCTTAATCCTATCCATTATTTCCTCTAAGGAAGTCTCAGTCTTCAGAGAGTCTTCCAAAGCATCAAACCAAAAGGCCGCTGCAGTTGTAACTGGTACAATACAGGCCGTAGGTTGTAAGAGGAAACCTTGATGAACAAATAGCTTTTTTAGCAGACCCTCCAACTTTTTATCCATAAGGTCTTTGAAAGCACAACTGTCCTCAAAAGGGATAGTTGTACGCTTAGTTAAGGTAGAAATAGCTCCCTCCACCTGTTTGCCAAGAATCCCACACGGTGTCAGCTATAGGGTACATTTTCTTGAACATAGGGGAAGGGGAGAACTGGATACCCGGCCTTTCCCATTCCCGAGTGACAATCTCCGAAATAGTGTGACAGGTGGTTCCACAATGGCATCCAAACACATAGGACACGTATTTTGTTCAAGGTCATCCATGATAACCTAAACAAAAAAACAAACTTGGTCAAATTTGAGCAAAACTTTTTATTTTTTCATCTTTATTTCGTACTGTACCTTTAAGAAAGAAAAAAAAACGATAACTTATATAGAATTATTGAGTTTAAATCCTATTTGCAAACCGAAATAAACACTAAGGTAGAGGGTTAATAACCCATGTGTACCAAATCTGTAAGTAATAGTACTGCTTTACTTTAGTACTGTCTTTATTAGTTTTGAAAAAAAACAGTCATCCTGCCGAAGCTCCGCTGCGGCTCCTTCCTTCCTGAACCACCAAACACCACCACGCTGCAGATCTAATTCAGTTGAATCCCCACAAGTGCACTTAGCAACAGAAGCGATGCAGCCATCAGAGAAGGGATAGATGCGCTGTCAGAGCGCGCAAAATTAAGCCCCGCCCATCGTGGGTTTGATTTAAAGTAAAAGTTTTACCGCAAATGTCGACACAATAAAAATATAGCAGCCTTATGCAGGACTAATAACAGTGACCACCTGCTACAGACTAGTCATCCCCAAACCGGAGCCTTAAACACAAACATCCCCAACGTCAGCCCAATGTACAGAGACTCCCTGCACACACACATCTCCCAGTGCCTCTAGCTCATGCATCCATGCTAGAATGTCTGGCTCATATTTTAAGTTAGATCCGGTCTGTTTCCTACCCTCTGGCAACCAAGACCGGTCACTTACACATACCCCAGTGCTCTTAGGAAAAATACCCTAATGTCTGGGGGAATTATAAAGGGAGACCCTCATTATATATACACCGGATCAGTACAGTTTATCTGAGATAACCAGAATAAAAACTGTACCTCTATGCTGAGGATACAGCATGATTATTTCACAGTATCAAGAGGTCCGATCTTCCTCCTGAGGCCCTGTGAAAAAGCAGGGTCTTGGTTACAACTTCACAAGACCATATACAGATAATGCAGCACAAATATGGGAGGCACAGCGGATACAAAAATCCCCCAGTTCCCATAGTCTAGAAGACTATTCAGAAGCTGCTCTGTAATAAAAAACAGCACCATCGGTACCGTTTGAAAATAAAAAAACTCTTGATTGCAGAATCTAAACTAACACCTCACTTTACCTCTTCCGATCACTAACACAGGCAAAGAGAATGACTGGGGTGGGAGGGAAGGGAGGAGCTATATATGCAGCTCTGCTGTGGAGCTCTTTGCCTCCTCCTGCTGACCAGGAGGCGTAATCCCATAAGTAAGGATGAAATCCGTGGACTCGTCATATCTTGTAAAAGAAAAGAAGATTGAACAATATCTCTTAAAAGAGAGTTAGTTCGAAGTCAGGATGATACCTGAACTATATATTGTCCAGAAAAACACACTTGCATTATCCCAAGACCTAAAGGTCTGACTGGGATGGCGCAAACTAAGAAAATTAGAGAAGATTCCGATTACGGAAACAATAAATCTCTCAGATCTAAGTTCGTTATGAACAGGACCACTAGAACCAAAGGAGAAAGGATACTACTTTGAAGGACAGAATCTGAAATATATGAGGTAAATACCTATATCCCGTTCCCAAACTGGGACTGGAACTGTCACTCTCAGAGTTGAAGACCCTGAATCCAGTTCAAGGAATGCCTCTCATCCTACTTGGTTTGCCGATATTCTAGAAAGAGAAATCTGCCCCTGGGAGGAAAACTTAGATTGGACTTGAAAAGGCATGACCCAAACAAAGTTTCATCCTTAAAAGGAGACACTAGAAGCATGTATGTGGTGGAAACAGAAAGAATTGAATCTGACACTGCAGAACTATAAAGCCTAGGCTGTACCACTAAACCATAGGTAGGCTTCTCAGCTGACCACAAATTTCAGCCACAATGCCCGGCGGCTAGAACAGCACGTCTAATAAGACAAAACATTGCTCTAAATGAACAATTAAACCTCCAGCTTCTTACCTATGTCAGAAAGAAAACTAGATGATCTCCGCAGAGATCTAAGTTCTCTGATTAAAAGTAGAAAGTTCCCTTCTACTAAAGGCACCGTGCATTTCAAGAGAGATAGCGACAGGAAATCCTAAAAAGGACGTGAGACAGGGAGAAATATCCCCAGATTCTCTATAACAATCCTGTGAACATCTCACAGCACGTCTAGAACCCTTCCAGAGAGGAAAGAAAAATATAGAAATGATAAAAGTTCACAAAACTCCAAAGGAAAGACAACGATAGGGATCGGTCTCATCCAGTCAGCCAAGACCTCCTGACAATATACGAGGCTTTGAAGCAAACAACTGAAGGATACCACTTCAGTAACAGATGAAGGAATTATACTGTCCAGATCTGAGATTTCAGCCTCAAACTATTGGCGAATCCTCCTCACTAACTTGGAAGAAGACAAACCTGCGTAGCAGCATGTGGAGCACAAACCCTCTTATCTAAGACTTGAAATGTCCTCTTGCCTTTTCCATGAAATAAAGGAACACAGAGCAAGCCACAGACACCGCAGAAGATACCTGAGCTTGCAACTTCTGTAAGCAAATACACTCCTCCAGGAGATTGAGAGAAACCACAGGGCACTGCATGTGACGCCATATAGGCTTGGGACATAAAAAGGAGAAATCTGTGGCAGTACCTTAACAGCAACATCCTTAGAGACATGAAGTTCAAACCAATCTGTACATTTAATAGCATTTGCGAAATCAGAAGAACAGAAAAAAACATAATTTATGTAAGAACTTACCGGATAAATTCATTTCTTTCATATTGGCAAGAGTCCATGAGCTAGTGACGTATGAGATATACATTCCTACCAGGAGGGGCAAAGTTTCCCAAACCTCAAAATGCCTATAAATACACCCCTCACCACACCCACAATTCAGTTTAACGAATAGCCAAGTGGTGGGGTGATAAAGAAAGGAGTAAAAAAGCATCAAAATAAATAATTTGGAAATAATTGTGCTTTATACAAAAAAGAAAATTTATGCTTACCTGATAAAATTATTTCTTTTTTGACACGATGAGTCCACGGATCATCTTAATTACTAATGGGATATTCAACTACTGGTCAGCAGGAGGAGGCAAAGAGCACCACAGCAGAGCTGTTAAATAGCTCCAACCTTCCCTCCCACTCCAGTCATTTGACGGAAGTTAGGAAGAGAAAGGAAAAGCCAAGGTGCAGAAGGTGTCTGAAGTTTACAATAACCCAAAACCTGTCTTACAATAACAGGGTGGGCCGTGGACTCATCGTGTCAAAAAAGAAATACATTTATCAGGTAAGTATAAATTTTCTTTTCTTTTTTATGACATGATGAGTCTACAGATCATCTTAATTACTAATGGGATTCAATACCCAAGCTAGAATACACGGATGATACGGGAGGGACAAGACAGGGAACCTAAACAGAAGACACCACTGCTTGAAGAACCTTTCTCCCAAAAACAGCCTCAGCCGAGGCAAAAAGAGTCAAAATTGTAAAACTTTGTAAAAGTGTGAAGAGAAGACCAAGTTGCAACCTTGCAAATCTGTTCTACAGAAGCTTCTTTTTTGAATGCCCGTAAGGAAGCAACAGCTCTTGTGGAATAAGCCGCAACATTCACAGGAAGCTGCTGTCCAGCAGTCTTATAAGCAAAACGTATGAAAATCTTCAGCCAAAAAGAAAGAGAAGTTGCCGTAGCTCTCTGTCTCTTACGTTTTCCTGAAAAAAAATCACAAACAAAGAAGAAGACTGACGAAAAGTCCTAGTTGACTGTAAGGAAAAACTTTAAAGCTTGGACCACGTCCAAATAGAGCAGAAAACGGTCCTTTCGAGAAGAAGGATTAGGACACAAAGAAGGAACAACCATCTACTGATTAATGTTCCGATCAAAGACAACCTTAGGAAGAAGTCCTACTTTAGTACGTAAAAACTACCTTATCTGAATGGAAAATAAGATAAGGAGATTCTTACTGCAATGCCGAAAGTTCTGACACTCTACGAGCGTAAGAAATAACAACAAGAATTAAAACCTTCAAGATAACTTAATATCTAAGGATTGCATAGGCTCAAACTGAGCCCCCTGAATAACCTTAGGAACTAAATTAAAACTCCAGGCCTTACAAAAGAATTGTACATCTGGAACATCTGCCAGACGTTGGTGTATTATGAGGCAGAGATTTAACCCTTTAGGGAACTCGCCGACAAACCCTTCTCCAAACCTTCTTGGAGAAAGAACAAAATTCCAGGAATCCAAAACTATACTCCAAGAGTAGCCCTTGGACTCATACCAATAAAAAGAATGTTTCTAGTCACAGGATAACGAGTCTGGATCATGGTCTCTATGACCGATTCTGAAATATTCGTTTGGACACGATTAAGGGTTCAATCTCCAAGCAGTCAGCTTCAGAGAAGCTAGATCCCAATGAAAAAAAGGCCCTTGAATTAAAAGGTCCTTCCTCAACTGAAGTCTCCAAGGTGGAAGAGATAACATGTCCACCAGATCTGCATGTTAAATCCTACAAGGTCCAGCCAGTGCAATGAAGATCACCGAGACCCTTTCCTGATTGACTCGAACAATAACCCGAGGAAGAAGGTCAAACGAAGGAAATAGGTATGCAAAACTGAAGGTCTAAGGTATCGCCAGGGCGGTTATCGTTACCGCCTGAGGATCCCCTGACCGCAAACTTTACCTCGTAACCTAACATTCTGACGAGATTCCACGAGAACCAATTCCGGCTGACCCCATCTTAGAATCAGGCTGGGAAAACCTTCCGGATGGAGTGTCTATTCTCCCGGACGAAAAGTCTGCCTGCTCAGGAAGTCTGTCTCCCAGTCCACCCCTGGGAGGAGGAATGTCGACAGACAACAGGAATGGACTTCCGCCCACTGGACTGTCTTGGATACCTCCGACAGGAATTCTTCCCTCTTGATGGTTGAGGTAAACCACAGAAGTTATGTTCCGACTGGAACCGATAAACTGGACCGAGGCTAACTGGAGCCAGGCCAGAAGAGCATTGAAAAAGGAAATTTACGCTTACCTGATAAATTTATTTCTTTTACGATATCAGTCCACGGATTTCATCCTTACTTATGGGATTACGCCTCCTGGTCAGCAGGAAGTGGCAAAGAGCACCACAGCAGAGCTGTATATATAGCTCCTCCCTTGCCTCCCCCTCCAGTCATTCGACCGAAGTTAGGAAGCGAAAGGAAAAGCCAAAGATGCAGAGGTGACTGAAGCTTAAAAAAATAAGTACATACGATGCTCGGCGGAGCTAGCCACACAACAGAGGAGACGTGTTTTTAGAGTGCTCCTGCTACATTGAGTAATATTATTTTTAAAAAGTAGAATAAAAACCCAAAATATAGGAAAACTGACTGAGCCAGGGGCAATACCAGACTCCGCAGTGCCTGAGGACAGCCTTGCAATTTGCAACGGCACATATTTTGAGGAGACCGGACGGCGATAACACCCCTAACACATGAGGCCTATAACGGCTACTTGAAAAGTGAATCATATCAGCAGCAAGTATATCAAAGACCGATAGCATTACACTGATCGCTGCGCTAACATCAAGTGGACCGCTATCCATATCTGTGCCGGAGGAGGGAGAGACTGGCAGGACTCCAGGTACTAATATTCCCCCTAACAAAGAGCTGAATAGCGGCAGTGAGGCAGATGACTATCCCGGTATTCCGGTAGCAGCTAGACCCAGAAACACGAGTGTCTCACTTGAAAGAAGGAGCTCTCCCATTTGTATCCGCGACAAGCCCGGGTGTAGGAGGGGGGAAGGGAGCCCGGTGAGAGAGCAGAAAGAGAGTGTGGTCGGCGCCATCTTGGATTTCATCTCCAGGAGCGCATTGCAGAGAGATCAAACACCGGACCATAGGTTCATAGGCTGACACACACAACAGCTGGGTTCACAGCGATCCAGGACTGATGCGATATTTTTGGGGACTCTTTCTCCTTCTCACTGCAATACTAAAGATCAACAAAGCGAAAGGCGGGAAAAAACGCCATTTTGCATCTTTATTCCCCTCTACAGAGTACTGCACTGGGTTCACAAAAAAATAAAATAAAAAATAAATAAATAAATAAAAAAGCTAAGTGGGATCCCTCTTCACATACACCCCCATTGAACAAGTGCAGGGTGGGATAAACTGACAGCAGTGCCTCATTTAAAACAGACTTACTGCTGATGACAGAGCAATAAAAAATATAGAATAAAGCCTGCAGATCTCCTTTCCTTTTTGGCCCTCCATATAAATATCATCCTAGCTGCCTGCCCTGTTTTAGAGGCGTCTTAAACCTGGGAACAGGACGATTCAGGTGGCCAGAATCAGGGGGCTCAGTAGTCTAACGGAGGAACAGGAACTGCAGGGACCCACAAGACTTCCTAGAAATTTTATATAATCCCCCCTCAAAAGGACAAGAAGGGAAATGTAAAGTGTCACACAAATTGGGGAAAGAAATGGCAAGATAAAGCACTGTTGATAATCAATGTGACTAACAATATTATCCACTAGCAAGCATGGACAGTTCTAATTAATGGTGTATCACTAAGCAATCTCTAGCTCACGGGTATTTACTTAAGCCATATAAAAATCTACCGGCTTTCCTGTGCTGGAACTACAGTTACAAAGTACACAATCTCTAAGGTGCAGAAAATCTATAACAAGTGGTAACAAGATGAAGAATAAAACGCAGACAGTCAAAGAATGCCTGTCAAAATCTCAAGCAAAACAAAAAGCATTAGATAAAAGCCTTATCACTCAAAACTCCAGCCCTGCAAAAAGCCCACAAACGGCTCCCGACCAGCTAAATTCTTCAACAACCAATACAGAACTCTTGACTCAGATAAAATCTCTATTTCAAGAGGAGTTAAAGTCTGCCATTTCAGAATTGAGGCTGGATATTAGAGAAATTGGAGGCCGCACGGCCGAACTAGAAGACAAATTGGATAACATAGTCGAAGAAATTCCTCAATTACGTCATTCTATACAAGAAAACTCGACCTACATAACTAAATTAGAAGATCACATAGAAGATCTTGAAAATAGGTCACGCAGATCAAATATCCGCATCAGAAACCTTCCAGAAACATATAAGAACCTGGATGAAACTATAACAGATCTTTTCCACCAACTAGTCCCTGAGGTCAAAGTAGAAATGCTACTTATGGATCGTGTGCACAGGGCACTAACGAAACCACAGCAATACACCTCCAGAGATATCATAACTAAACTTCACTACTATCACGTTAAAGAACTCATCATGAAAGCCGCTAGAAACAACCAGACTATCACATATGATGGGCATAGTATTCAAATCTACACTGATTTAGCCCCTATCACTCTCCGAAAAAGAAGAGATCTGAAACCTATAACAGCAGCCCTCAACGCTGCTCACATTAGATACAGATGGAACTTCCCATTCAAGTTAGTCTTTTCGATTCAGAACACCGTGTATAGCTGCACTACCAAAGAAGAAGGCTTTTCATTGCTGACTAAACTCAAAATCCCACATGGAGAATCCAGCACACCACCGCCTAGCAAGACAACTAAGAAAAACTATCACAGAGAATGGACGCCTGTCCGAGATTCGACAAAGACTAAGAAAAGAAAACCTATACCAGATGACCCTATAGAATCAGAATCCTCAATAGAAGAGGATGCTCCGGACTGAAGGGAGGTAACAATAAGTGAAAGTACCAGTAATTAGATATGCGGAGGCAACAAAGCTTCCAAATATTCTTTGAAGACTTCTTAAATTTTCAGTTAACCAAGTTGAGTTCTAGAGACTACCTTTATACAGTTGTTGGCAATACTTGGTGCCCTCCTACTAGTTCCTTTGGAGGACTCTAATTTCTAAAAGTTGTATTACCAATGTTGCCTTAAAGTTTATTTTTTGTGAATTGAATAATTGAAGCACATCTCGGGTCCCCTCCCCTATATCCCTTCCCACTCCCTCCCCTCCCTTTCCTCCCTTTTCCCCCTTCCCCAACCCGCCACTCTCTGCCCTTATACCCCCATAACATTATTTGCTAGATTTACCCTTCTTTTCCAAAATTTATGTGAATTGAGTAATTGAAATATATCTCGAGTTCTCTCCCCTACCCCTCTTCCCTTCCCATTCCTCCCCTTTCCCCCCTTCCCCACCCCACTACCCCCTACCTTCATATTCCTAGAAAATTATTTGCTGGGTTTATCCTTTCTTTCTTCAGTTAGAACTGCACATGCTTATTGTCCGAATTGATTGCATGCCATAATTCGTCCCCCTATTATATTCGTTTAAGTTTGAACCATTAACATTTACATTTCCTTGTTTTTATTACATGTGTCTATCAAAATAGCTCTACTCTACAGATCAAGATCACTTCTGAAGCTCCCATTATTGTATGGTCTCTGTTTATGTATCTGTATTTATTCTCAACTTGCTCTCATTATATATTTTTATCTCCCACTAAGATATATTGAAGGAATCACCGTAGGGTACGATGTCTTGCGACATTATGATGAGGGTCCCGGCTCTTCAGGGGGTAGGAAAATACAACAGTTTAAGAGTTCAAGGGTACACTACGATGTATATATAGAAACAGAAGGTAAGGAAATGCTAAAGATGTACTCACCACACTATTATGTCAATTAAAATAATATCACATAATGTCAGAGGACTTAACTCTGACATAAAACGTAGAAAGGCTATTAATGAATATAAGTCCCTGAAAGCACAAATAGTGATGCTACAGGAAACACACTTTACCAGAGCATATACCCCCAAATATTGGGATAAAACATACCCCAAACAATATCATTCAATTAACCCAAATAAAAAATGTGGAGTTACGATCCTTCTCCACACTTCATTGAACTTTAAAGAAGAATCAGTCATCAGAGACAAAGAAGGTAGATTCTTAATTGTAAAAGGTCTTATACAAGACACCCCGGTACTATTAGTCAATGTGTACGCCCCTAACGAACATCAATCTGTATTTATATCCAAACTAAGTAAACAACTTACACTATGGAAAAAGTACAAAACAATTATTGGGGGGGACTTCAATACCACTATGGATAACAATGTAGATAGATCACCAGTAGCCACCTCACAACAAACAACAAATAGAGCATCCCACAGAGTTCTAAAAGACTTCACCCTTGACCACAACCTGACAGACAGCTGGCGAACACTTAACAGTACAGCCAGGGATTACACATATTACTCCCCAGTTCATAAATCACACTCCAGAATTGACTACATTTTCATAAGTCAGATCATGGTGCCTTTACTAGTCAATACCTCAATACTAAATTGTACCTGGTCAGACCATGCTATGGTAGAGATCACACTTTCAGGCGTAATCAACCCGAATAGAACAAAAGCATGGACACTTAACTCTCATCTATTACAGGATAGTTTAATACTGAATTCGCTCCAACAGCAAATACAGGAATTTATTACACTAAATAGCGACACCAGCTCAAATCCAATATATGAATGGGGGGCATTAAAAGCCTACGCTAGAGGGCTATTGATCACAGAGGCTAGCAAGCAACGTAAACTCAAAAACACCCAAATAGAGCAATTAAAGTCAGAAATTAACCTCTTAAGAGTCAAAAGTCTAGATAAACCCACTAAAGAGCTAACAAAACAATTAAAAACCAAAAACGATAAGCTAGATCAGCTCCTAAACAAAGATGCTATCAGGACAATTAAAATGATTGACACACAATATTATATTTACGGCAATAAACCCGATAGAATGTTGGCCAATAAACTAAAAGAAATCACTAGGATCACCACAGTACCTCAATTAAAACTACCAAACAATAAAATGACTAATGATCCTTTAGCAATAGCTAACTCGTTTGCTGAATACTACCACAAACTATACAATCTCCCACATAACAGAAGAGATACAGACAAAACAATAGAATTAGATACATTCTTAGAAAACAGCTCCTTACCATCTATAACTGAGCAGGATAGAGAATCCCTAAATAAGCCAATCACAAATGAAGAAGTCAAATTAGGTATAAAAACTCTTAAAAATTCAAAAGCCCCAGGACCAGATGGATATTCGGGGATATTTTATAAATTATTACAACCAATTTTAATACCTCAACTAGTAAAAGTATTCAATTCGATACTACAAAACAAGGTAATCCCCCCAGAGATGCTAACAGCCAGAATTGCAGTAATTCCAAAACCCGGTAAAAATAAGCAGCACTGCCAAAACTATAGACCTATATCATTAATAAACCAGGATATAAAACTATTCACCAAAATATTGGCAAACCGACTGAATCCTATACTTACTGATTTAATACACATAGACCAGGTGGGGTTTGTCTCCGGGAGAGAGGCACCGGACAACACCCGCAAAGTGATAGATTTGATCAATACTGCCTCTGTTAGGGGGACGCCTTCGCTGTTCCTAGCTCTGGATGCGGAGAAGGCGTTCGATAGGGTTAATTGGCAATATATGTACGCTGTCCTCAGGAAAATAGGGATTCGGGGTACATTTCTAGATGCAATTACTAATTTATACTCATTCCCAACAGCTTTCGTAAAACTATCGGGCTATCAGTCTAAGGCAATAAGCATTAAAAACGGTACTCGCCAGGGCTGCCCGCTCTCTCCCTTACTGTTCGCGCTCTGTATTGAGCCGCTGGCAATTAAAATAAGAGATGATCAAAATATAGCGGGCATAAATGATGGAGTAATAGAGCACAAATTGTCCCTATTCGCGGACGATATCATCCTGTCCCTAACCAAGCCAATGCTATCTCTTCCCCCTCTGTATCAAATACTACACCAATTTAGTAACCTCTCAGGCTACAAGATAAACGAAGATAAGTGTGAGGCCTTAAGTATTAAACTCCCACAACACACTAAAAAACTGCTGGAACTCAATTTTGCATTTAAATGGGCTAAGAAATCCATCAGATACTTAGGCATTAATCTCCCAGCAAACATACACGCTCTTTATCACACTAATTATACACCAATGTTTAAACACATCAGGGATCTAATTAGTAAATGGGTTAAACTTAAAATCTCTCTATACGGCAGGATCATCTCCACTAAAATGACCCTACTACCCAAATTACTGTACTTGTTTAGAGCGCTACCCATCTCAGTTCCACTCTCTGAACTACACAAACTGCAAAGGGATTTATTGAGATTCATATGGCAAGGTAAAAAAGCACGAATCAATAAAAAAGTTATGTGTACAAATAGAAGCGAAGGGGGAGTAGGGGTACCCAACTTAATTTCATACTATCACGCTGCTAGGATGGCGCAGACTATACATTGGTTTAGAGAGAATAATAAGAAGCAATGGACTCGTCTTGAATCGAATCTCATCGAGACTGATTTCCTACCCAGATTACTCTGGCCCCCATATCTTACAAAACATAAGCAGCACGGCAAGCTTATTGCGATTGAACATACTATCCATATATGGAAATCCCTAAATGCTAAATACATACTCACTAGAGACAGATCAATACTAACCCCACTAGTAACACTTGATACTTCAGTCGATTTAACAGTACAACAGAAATGGTCCAATAAAGGACTCTATAGAATTGCAGACATACTTCTAGCAGATAAAATAATGACCTTTACACAATACCAAAATATGGACATCAACGACAAAAATATATGGTATCATTATTTACAAATGAGGTCTAGAGCAAATGAAATATTAGGTAATTCACAACCCCTCCCAAACACAACATTAGAAACTCTATGCCTTACAACCTCGCATATACCAGGAGTGATCTCATCCCTCTATTCCATTTTTAACTCCCCAGGAAATTCAGAGAAATCACCAACTATTACTAGATGGGAACAAGATATAGGTAAAAACTGGCCAATCAAAACATGGTATACAAACCTCTCAAACGGATTGTCCTTTACATCAAATGCCTTACTTAAGGAAAATTATATAAAGGTTGCGTTCAGGTGGTACCTCCACCCAACGCGATCGCATGGTGCGAGAGATGCACTATCGCATTCTTGCTATAGAGGATGTGGGGAAAGAGGATCGTACATACATATGTGGTGGGAGTGCGAGCAAATTAAAAAAATATGGGACTACACCTCTAAACTACTTAGTGAAATTCTTCAAAAGCAAATAACACTAACATTAGAACAGGCACTACTCCACTTCCCAATCCCTAACATACCAAAGACACACCTTAAACTAGCCATGATGGTCTGCACGATAGTTAGACTTAGCATAGCTCAGTTCTGGAAATCCACCCCTCCTGACTCATCCTTTATTTATAATAAACTAGAATATCATTACAATATGGCAAGTGCAGCAGCAGAATCCCTCAATGACAAAGAAAGATTTTTAGCAAGATGGGAACCCTTTATAATGTATCATGAAGCAAAAAGGAAGACCAATCAGAATAACGCTGCTGCTTTAAATACTGAGACCTAATAGTTGAGCCGGGACCCTCGCTATGAACCACTGAGATGCACTGAGAACCTCTACAGTGATTGTTACAAAAATACGACTGTTTATAATGCTCCAGATATATGTTAAGTATTCAGAAAAGTGCATCTACAAAGCTTGATTTTACTAATTGTATAACTGATGATGGAAACCGTTTTCATTTGAATCTGTAATTTAGAACACATTGTATATGTGAAGAAAATTAAGAGACACATGTATTTCACTTTATTTTATTTTATTTTGCTTTTATTGTTATAAGACATAAAAACTAATAAAAATGATTTCAACTAAAAAATAAGTACATACCTGTCTTAGAAATGACAGGGTGGGCCGTGGACTCGTCATATCATAAAAGAAATAAATTTATCAGGTAAGCATATATTTCAATTTCTTTTGCAAGATATGACGAGTCCACGGATTTCATACTTAATTATGGGATTCAATACCAAAGCAATAGGACACGGATGAAAGGGAGGGACAAGACAGGAACCTAAACGGAAGGCACCAGTGCTTGAAGAACCTTTCTCCCAAAAACAGCCTCAGAAGAAGCAAAAGTATAAAATTTGTAAAATTTGGAAAAATTGTGAAGAGACGACCAAGTTGCAGCCTTGCAAATCTGTTCAACAGAAGCATCGTTTTTAAATGCCCATGAAAAAGCCACAGTCCTAGTAGAATGAGCCGTAATTCTTTCAGGAGGCTGCTGTCCAGCAGTCTCATATGCCAGACGGATGATACTCTTCAGCCAAAAAGAAAGAGGTAGCCGTAACTTTCTGACCCCTACGCTTTTCAGAAAAAACAACAAATAAAGAAGATGATTGACGAAATTCTTTAGTCACCTGCAAGTAAAACTTCAGGGCACGGACCACGTCCAAGTTATGCAACAAACGCTCCTTCTTAGAAGAAGGATTAGGACACAATGAAGGAACAACAATTTCCTGATTAATATTCTTATTAGAAACAACCTTAGGAAGGAACCCAGGTTTGGTACGTAAAACCACCTTATCAGAATGGAAAATAAGATAAGGAGAGTCACATTGTAACGCTGAAAGCTCAAAGTCTACGAGCAGAAGAAATAGCAACCAAAAACAAAACTTTCCAAGATAATAACTTAATATCTATGGAATGCATGGGTTCAAACGGAACCCCTTGAAGAACTTTAAGAACTAAATTCAAACTCCAGGGTGGAGCAATTGGTCTAAACACAGGCTTGATTCTAGTCAGAGCCTGACAAAAAGACTGAACATCTGCCAGACGCGTGTGTAGTAAAAATCGACACAGCAGAAATTTGTCCCTTTAAGGAACTTGCTGATAACCCTTTCTCCAATCCTTCTTAGAGAAAAGATAAAATCCTAGGAATCCGAACTCTACTCCATGAGTAGCCCTTGGATACACACCAATAAAGATATTTACGCCATATCTTATGGTAGATCTTTCTAGTGACAGGCTTACGTGCCTGAATCAAAGTATCAATGACCGAATCAGAGAACCCTCGCTTAGATAAAATCAAGCGTTTAATCTCCAAGCAGTCAGCTACAGAGAAACTAGATTCGGATGATGGAAGGGTCCCTGAATGAGAAGGTCCTGCCTCAATGGAAGCTTCCACGGCGGCAGAGAGGACATGTCCACCAGATTGGCATACCAAGTCCTGTTACTAAAATTACTGAAGCCCTTTCCTGTTTGATCCGTGCAATCACCCGGGGAAGGAGAGCAAACGGTGGAAACACATAAGCTAGGTTGAACGACCAAGGCATCTATCAGTTTGGCCTGAGGATCCCTTGACCTTGATCCGTATCTTGGGAGCTTGGCATTCTGACGAGACGCCATCAGATCCAACTCAGGTCTGCCCATCTGAGAATAAGGGTAGCAAAGACCTCCGGATGGAGTTCCCACTCCCCCGGATGAAACGTCTGTCTGCTTAAAAAGTCTGCTTCCCAGTTGTCCACTCCTGGGATGTACATTGCTGACAGATAACAAGAGTGAGCCTCCGCCCACCGAATTATCTTGGATACTTCTGTCATCGCTAAGTAACTCCTTGTTCCTCCCTGATAATTGATGTAAGCCACAGTCGTGATGTTGTCCGACTGAAACCGGATGAATTTGGTCGAAGCCAACTGAGGCCAAGCCTGAAGCGCATTGAATATTGCTCTCAATTCCAGAATATTGATTGGAAGTAGAGACTCCGTCCGAGTCCACACACCCTGAGCCTTCAGGGAATTTCAGACTGCACCCCAACCCAGTAGACTGGCGTCCGTTGTCACTATCACCCATGAGGGTCTGCGGAAGCACGTACCTTGGGCCAGATGATCTGGCGACAACCACCAAAGAAGAGAGTATCTAGTCTCCTGGTCCAGATCTATCTGAGGAAACAAATTTGCATAATCTCCATTCCACTGCCTGAGCATGCTCAGTTGTAGCGGTCTGAGATGAAAACGAGCAAACGGAATGATGTCCATTGCCGCCACCATCAATCCAATTACCTCCATGGACTGAGCCACTGATGGCCAAGGATTGGACTGAAGGGCTCGGCATGTATTCAGAATCTTTAACTTTCTGACCTCTGTCAAAAATGTTTTCATGGATATGGAATCTATCAGAGTTACCAAGAAGGGAACCCTTGTCTGTGGAATTAGTGAACTCTTTTCTAGATTCACCTTCCACCCGTGAGTCCTCAGGAAAGACAGAACCATGTCTGTATGAGAGTTTGTCATATGGTAAGACGACGCCTGGATCAGAATATCGTCTAGATAAGGTGCCACTGCAATACCCTGTGGCCTGAGAACCGCCAAAAGGGACCCTAGAACCTTTGTGAAGATTCTGGGTGCTGTGGCCAACCCAAAGGGAAGAGCCCCGAACTGAAAATGTTTGTCTAGGAAGGAAAACCTTAGGAACTGATGATGATCCTTGTGGATAGGAATATGAAAGTATGCATCCTTCAAGTCCACGGTAGTCATATATTGACCCTCCTGGATCAATGGTAGAATTGTTAGAATAGTCTCCATCTTGAAGGATGGGACTCTGAGAAACTTGTTTAGACTCTTGAGATCTAAAATGGGTCTGAACATTCCCTCTTTTTTGGAAACCATGAAAAGATTTGAGTAAAACCCCTGCCCCTGTTCCATTATTGGAACGGGACGAATTACTCCCATAGTAGAGAGGTCTTTTACACAGCGTAAGAACGCCTCTCTTTTTATCTGGTCTACAGACAATCGTGAAAGAAGAAACCTCCCCCTTGGGAGAGAATTTCTGAATTCCAGTTGATACCCTTGGGACACGATTTCCAGTGTCCAGGGTTCCTGAACATCTCTTATCCAAGCCTGGGTAAAGAGAGAAAGTCTGCCCCCTATTAGATCCGGTCCCGGATCGGGGGCCGCCCCTTCATGCTGTCTTGGGAGCAGCAGCGGGCTTTTTGGGTTGTTTAAAAGAAAAGGTTTTGTAAGGGCGCTAATAGCTAAAGATACTTGTGTAAAATTATTATCTGTATTGGATATCCGTGATGAATGTTTAAAATATTGATAAAGTCAGATCAGAAAAGTTTCTAAAAAACAAGTGGTTTATTTAATTACAATATGATTAAAAAGATTTTTAGAGACGTCTCTAGTACAATTCGATCAGGAAAAGTTAAAAAACAGACATGAAAATAAAAATAAAAGTAGTACTGATTAGTACTTCATGAGAAATATTAGTTTACTGCTTATTTTATTGGTCACTCAGAAAATATCTAATGTGGTGTGACCAAGCAATTTGCCAAAATTTCTCGTGAGTATTTCAGAGTTCATAGAATTACACATAAACTTCCATTTAAAATTCACATACCAACTTGATAAAACTTGTGTAAAAGATGGAGCTTAAAGCAGAGCTGTGCATAAGAGATAATTGTATAGAGTTGTATCTTTCTACCAAATTAGATCAGGCCTTTGTGCTGGTTTCACAGCAAACTTTCAGAGATAATTATCATGTCCATATGTAGGAACCAAGAGAAATGTCCAGTAAACTTATATTGCTAGTAGCTTAAGGTTGCAGTTTGCAACTCTCATACAGATTGTACCTTATCGTATGCGTGAACAACAGCAGGGTATCCTGTGCGTCCTGCAGCTCGGTTCTTCTGACAGTGTCCTCGTGTTGTTGGCGTCTGACGTCACACCCGATGTGTGGGGGCTTGTCTTGTGTCTGCCAATCACTGCTTAGACAATTTTTAGAATACCTTCTTGCATCCGATACTAGGTATACAATTTTCTTCTTATTTCTGATACTTAGTACTTGTTTGGTACCGGTCAGCGGAGGTGTATCTGATGGAGATAAATTCACCTGCACTTAGTGCTGTTAGCACGCAGGTTCCGATGATGTATCTCTTAGGTGTCCTTTGTTGACAATCAACCCGGGTTGGTTCATTCGGCTCAAAGAATAGTGGAGTCAAGTATGCAGTCTTTAACTTCTACGCGTTTCACTCCCTCCAGGAGCTTTATCAAGAATCTTTAGCTATTAGCGCCCTTACAAAACCTTTTCTTTTTTCACGACACATTACTTTTAGACTGAAGGATCTAAAAACACTGTAAGGGGTTTGATACTCTATTTCACCAGCGCACTATTTTCCCACACTCCTTCACATTTTTGGGTTGTTTACCCTTGTTCCAAGTCTGGTTGGGTCTCCAGACGGACTTGGCTTGAGCAAAATTCCCTTCCTGTTTAGCGGAAGAAGAAGCGGGGACTCCAAGTTCCGAAAGGAACGAAAATTATTTTGTTTACCCCTCAGCTTAGCTGCTTTATCCTGAGGTACGAGATGACCCTTACCTCCCGTAATGTCAGAAATTATTTCTTTCAAGTCAGGCCCGAATAGGGTTTTTCCTTTGAAAGGGATAGCTAAAAGCTTTGACTTAGATGACACATCAGCAGACCAAGACTTTAACCATAACGCTCTATGCGCTAAAATGGCAAATCCGGCATTCTTAGCCGCAAACTTGGCAATCTGAAAGGCGGCATCCATAATAAAAGAATTAGCCAGCTTAAGAGCCTTAATTCTATCGAAAGGAGTCTCAGTCTTAAGAGAATCTTCTAAGGCGTCAAACCAGGAGGCCGCCGCAGTTGTAACTGGCACAATGCAGGCCGTCGGTTGTAAAAGGAAACCCTGATGAATAAATAACTTCTTTAGAAGACCCTCCAATTTTTTTATCCATGGGGTCTTTGAAAGCACAACTGTCCTCAATAGGATGAGTTGTACGCTTAGCTAGGGTAGATATAGCTCCCTCCACCTTAGGGACTGTTTGCCAAGAGTCCCTGACAGTGTCAGATATGGGATACATTTTCTTAAAGTTAGGAGAAGGTGAGAACGGGATACCCGGTCTTTCCCATTCCCGCGTAATAATTTCCGAGATTCTCTTAGGAACCGGAAAAACATCAGAGTAAGCAGGCATACACAATTTCATACACAATTTCTCTGGTGGTACCACAATAGAGTCACAGTCATCCAGAGTCGCTAAAACCTCCCGAAGTAACAGGCAGAGGTGTTCAAGTTTAAATCTGAAGGACATAACGTCCGAGTCCGTCTGAGGTAACACACTTCCCAAGTCGGAAAGTTCCCCTTCAGACAGAAGTTCCCTGACCCACACAATTGAGATCCCTGTGAGGGTACATCGGAAATAGCCAACAAAGCATCAGAAGTGGCAGGATTCCGTCCTGCTGCGCTTGCCCTGTAACACTGGCAACTTAGATAAAACCTCTGAAAGGGTAGATGACATAACTGCAGCCATATCCTGCAGAGTAAAAGAAGTGGACGCTGTTGAAGAACACGGCGTCGCTTGAGTGGGCGTTAAAGGTTGTGATGCTTGGGGAGAAAGTAGCAGCAAGTCTGAGAATCATCCTTAGACATATTTGCATTAAAGAAAATATTTGCATTAAAGAAAATCTGTTCTTTACATTGTAAGGCCCTCTCAGTACATGAGGGACAAAAAGTAAGAGGGGGTTCCACAATGGCATCTAAACACATAGAACAAGTACTTCCCTGAAGTTCAGACATGTTTAAATAGCAATGATAGTCGTTCTTCACTTGATATATTGAGCTCTGGAGTCAAATTACATAGACAAAAAACAGAATTTATGTTTACCTGATAAATTACTTTCTCCAACGGTGTGTCCGGTCCACGGCGTCATCCTTACTTGTGGGATATTCTCTTCCCCAACAGGAAATGGCAAAGAGCCCAGCAAAGCTGGTCACATGATCCCTCCTAGGCTCCGCCTACCCCAGTCATTCGACCGACGTTAAGGAGGAATATTTGCATAGGAGAAACCATATGTTACCGTGGTGACTGTAGTTAAAGAAAATAAATTATCAGACCTGATTAAAAAAACCAGGGCGGGCCGTGGACCGGACACACCGTTGGAGAAAGTAATTTATCAGGTAAACATAAATTCTGTTTTCTCCAACATAGGTGTGTCCGGTCCACGGCGTCATCCTTACTTGTGGGAACCAATACCAAAGCTTTAGGACACGGATGAAGGGAGGGAGCAAATCAGGTCACCTAAATGGAAGGCACCACGGCTTGCAAAACCTTTCTCCCAAAAATAGCCTCAGAAGAAGCAAAAGTATCAAATTTGTAAAATTTAGTAAAAGTGTGCAGTGAAGACCAAGTCGCTGCCTAACATATCTGATCAACAGAAGCCTCGTTCTTGAAGGCCCATGTGGAAGCCACAGCCCTAGTGGAGTGAGCTGTGATTCTTTCAGGAGGCTGCCGTCCGGCAGTCTCATAAGCCAATCGGATAATGCTTTTAATCCAGAAGGAGAGAGAGGTAGAATTTGCTTTTTAACCTCTCCGTTTACCAGAATAAACAACAAACAAAGACGAAGTTTGTCTGAAATCCTTAGTAGCTGCTAAGTAAAATTTGAGAGCACGAACTACATCCAAGTTGTGCAACAAACGTTCCATCTTTGAAACTGGATTAGGACACAAAGAAGGCACAACTATCTCCTGGTTAATGTTTTTGTTAGAAACAACTTTTGGAAGAAAACCAGGTTTAGTACGCAAAACCACCTTATCTGCATGGAACCCCAGATAAGGAGAAGAACACTGCAGAGCAGATAATTCTGAAACTCTTCTAGCAGAAGAAATTGCAACCAAAAACAAAACTTTCCAAGATAATAACTTAATATCAACGGAATGTAAGGGTTCAAACGGAACCCCCTGAAGAACTGAAAGAACTAGGTTGAGACTCCAAGGAGGAGTCAAAGGTTTGTAAACAGGCTTGATTCTAACCAGAGCCTGAACAAAGGCTAGAACATCTGGCACAGCTGCCAGCTTTTTGAGAAGTAACACAGACAAGGCAGAAATCTGTCCCATCAAGGAACTTGCAGATAATCCTTTTTCCAATCCTTCTCGAAGGAAGGATAGACTCTTAGGAATCTTAACCTTGTCCCAAGGGAATCCTGTAGATTCACACCAACAGATATATTTTTCCCAAAATATGTGGTAAATTTTTCTGGTTACAGGCTTTCAGGCCTGAACAAGAGTATCAATACCAGAATCTGAGAACCCTCGCTTTGATAAGATCAAGCGTTCAATCTCCAAGCAGTCAGCTGGAGTGGGTCGAACGGACCTAGAACAAGAAGGTCTCGTCTCAAAGGTAGCTTCCATGGTGGAGCCGATGACATATTCACCAGATCTGCATACCAAGTCCTGCGTGGCCACGCAGGAGCTATCAAGATCACCGACGCCCTCTCCTTTGATCCTGGCTACCAGCCTGGGGATGAGAGGAAACGGCGGGAACACATAAGCTAGTTTGAAGGTCCAAGGTGCTACTAGTGCATCCACTAGAGCCGCCTTGGGATCCCTGGATCTGGACCCGTAGTAAGGAACTCTGAAGTTCTGACGAGAGGCCATCAGATCCACGTCTGGAATGCCCCACGGTTGAGTGACTTGGGCAAAGATTTCCGGATGGAGTTCCCACTCCCCCGGATGCAATGTCTGACGACTCAGAAAAACCGCTTCCCAACTTTCCACTCTTGGGATGTGGATAGCAGACAGGTGGCAGGAGTGAGACTCCGCCCATAGAATGATTTTGGTCACTTCTTCCATCGCTAGGGAACTCCTTGTTCCCCCCTGATGGTTGATGTACGCAACAGTTGTCATGTCGTCTTGATCGAAACCGTATGAACTTGGCCCTCGCTAGCTGAGGCCAAGCTTTGAGAGCATTGAATATCGCTCTCAGTTCCAGAATATTTATCGGTAGAAGAGATTCTACCCGAGACCAAAGACCCTGAGCTTTCAGGGATCCCCAGACCGCGCCCCAGCCCATCAGACTGGCGTCGGTCGTGACAATGACCCACTCTGGTCTGCGGAAGGTCATCCCTTGTGACAGGTTGTCCAGGGACAGCCACCAACGGAGTGAGTCTCTGGTCTTCTGATTTACTTGTATCTTCGGAGACAAGTCTGAATAGTCCCCATTCCACTGACTGAGCATGAACAGTTGTAATGGTCTTAGATGAATGCGCACAAAAGGAACTATGTCCATTGCCGCTACCATCAAACCTATCACTTCCATGCACTGCGCTATGGAAGGAAGAGGAACGGAATGAAGTATCCGACAAGAGTCTAGAAGTTTTGTTTTTCTGGCTTCTGTCAGAAAAATCCTCATTTCTAAGGAGTCTATTATAGTTCCCAAGAAGGGAACCCTTGTTGACGGAGATAGAGAACTCTTTTCCACGTTCACTTACCATCCGTGAGATCTGAGAAAGGCCAGGACAATGTCCGTGTGAGCCTTTGCTTGAAGAAGGGACGACGCTCGAATCAGAATGTCGTCCAAGTAAGGTACTACAGCAAAGCCCCTTGGTCTTAGCACCGCCAGAAGGGACCCTAGTACCTATGAGAAAATCCTAGGAGCAGTGGCTAATCCGAAAGAAAACGCCACGAACTGGAAATGCTTGTCCAGGAATGCAAACCTTAGGAACCGATGATTTTCCTTGTGGATAGGAATATGTAGATACGCATCCTTTAAATCCACCGTGGTCATGAATTGACCGTCCTGGAAGGAAGGAATTGTTCGAATGGTTTCCATCTTGAACGATGGAACCTTGAGAAACTTGTTCAAGATCTTGAGATCTAAGATTGGTCTGAACGTTCCCTCTTTTTTGGGAACTATGAACAGATTGGAGTAGAACCCCATCCCTTGTTCTCCTAATGGAACAGGATGAATCACTCCCGTTTTTAGCAGGTCTTCTACACAATGTAAGAATGCCTGTCTTTTTATGTGGTCTGAAGACAACTGAGACCTGTGGAACCTCCCCCTTGGAGGAAGCCCCTTGAACTCCAGAGAATAATCTTGGGAGACTATTTCTAGCGCCCAAGGATCCAGAACATCTCTTGCCCAAGCCTGAGCGAAGAGAGAGAGTCTGCCCCCCACCAGATCCGGTCCCGGATCGGGGGCCCGCATTTCATGCTGTCTTGGTAGCAGTGGCAGGTTTCCTGGCCTGCTTTCCTTTGTTCCAGCCTTGCATAGGTCTCCAGGCTGGATTGGCTTGAGAAGTATTACCTTCCTGCTTAGAGGACGTAGCCCTTGGGGCTGGTCCGTTTCTGCGAAAGGGACGAAACTTAGGTTTATTTTTGGTCTTGAAAAGACCTATCCTGAGGAAGGGCGTGGCCCTTGCCCCCAGTGATATCAGAGATAATCTCTTTCAAGTCAGGGCCAAACAGTGTTTTCCCCTTGAAAGGAATGTCAAGCAATTTGTTCTTGGAAGACGCATCCGCTGACCAAGATTTTAACCAAAGCGCTCTGCGCCACAATAGCAAACCCAGAATTTTTCGCCGCTAACCTAGCCAATTGCAAGGTGGCGTCTAGGGTGAAAGAATTAGCCAATTTAAGAGCACGAATTCTGTCCATAATCTCCTCATAAGAAGAAGAATTACTAATAATCGCCTTTTCTAGCTCATCAAACCAGAAACACGCGGCTGTAGTGACAGGGACAATGCATGCAATTGGTTGTAGAAGGTAACCTTGCTGAACAAACATCTTTTTTAGCAAACCTTCTAATTTTTTATCCATAGGATCTTGAAAAGCACAACTATCTTCTATGGGTATAGTGGCGCGCTTGTGTAGAGTAGAAACCGCCCCCTCGACCTTGGGGACTGTCTGCCATAAGTCCTTTCTGGGGTCGACTATAGGAAAACAATTTTTTAAATATGGGGGGAGGTACTAAAGGTATACCGGGCCTGTCCCATTCTTTATTAACAATGTACGCCACCCGCTTGGATATAGGAAAAGCTTCGGGGGCCCCGGGGCCACTAAGAACTTTTCCATTTTACATAGTGGTTCTGGAATGACCAGATAATCACAATCATCCAAATTGGATAACACCTCCTTTAAGCAGAGCGCGGAGATGTTCCAACTTAAATTTAAAAGTAATCACATCAGGTTCAGCTTGTTGAGAAATTTTTCCTGAATCTGAAATTTCTCCCTCAGACAAAACCTCCCTGGCCCCCTCAGACTGGTGTAGGGGCCCTTCAGAAACCATATCATCAGCGTTCTCATGCTCTACAGAATTTTCTAAAACAGAGCAGTCGCGCTTTCGCTGATAAGTGGGCATATTGGCTAAAATGTTTTTGATAGAATTATCCATTACAGCCGTTAAATGTTGCATAGTAAGGAGTATTGGCGCACTAGATGTACTAGGGGCCTCCTGTATGGGCAAGACTGGTGTAGACGAAGGAGGGGATGATGCAGTACCATGCTTACTCCCCTCACTTGAGGAATCATCTTGGGCATCATTTTTACTAAATTTTTTATGACATAAAATACATATAGTTAAACGAGAAGGAACCTTGGTTTCCCCACAGTCAGAACACAATCTATCTGGTAGTTCAGACATGTTAAACAGGCATAAACTTGATAACAAAGCACAAAAAACGTTTTAAAATAAAACCGTTACTGTCACTTTAAATTTTAAACTAAACACACTTTATTACTGCAATTGCGAAAAAGTATGAAGGAATTGTTCAAAATTCACCAAAATTTCACCACAGTATCTTAAAGCCTTAAAAGTATTGCACACCAAATTTTGAAGCTTTAACCCTTAAAATAACGGAACCGGAGCCGTTTTTATATTTAACCCCTTTACAGTCCCTGGAATCTGCTTTGCTGAGACCCAACCAAGCCCAAAGGGGAATACGATACCAAATGATGCCTTCAGAAAGACTTTTCTATGTATCAGAGCTCCACACACATGCAGCTGCATGCCATGCTGTTCTCAAAAACAAGTGCGCCATACCGGCGCGAAAATGAGGCTCTGACAATGATTAGGGAAAGTCCCTAAAGAATAAGGTGTCTAAAACAGTGCCTGCCGATATAATCTTATCAAAATACCCAGATTAAATGATTCCTCAAGGCTAAATATGTGTTAATAATGAATCGATTTAGCCCAGAAAAAGTCTACAGTCTTAATAAGCCCTTGTGAAGCCCTTATTTACTATCTTAATAAACATGGCTTACCGGATCCCATAGGGAAAATGACAGCTTCCAGCATTACATCGTCTTGTTAGAATGTGTCATACCTCAAGCAGTAAGAGACTGCACACTGTTCCCCCAACTGAAGTTAATTGCTCTCAACAGTCCTGTGTGGAACAGCCATGGATTTTAGTTACGGTGCTAAAATCATTTTCCTCATACAAACAGAAATCTTCATCTCTTTTCTGTTTCTGAGTAAATAGTACATACCAGCACTATTTTAAAATAACAAACTCTTGATTGAATAATAAAAACTACAGTTAAACACTAAAAAACTCTAAGCCATCTCCGTGGAGATGTTGCCTGTACAACGGCAAAGAGAATGACTGGGGTAGGCGGAGCCTAGGAGGGATCATGTGACCAGCTTTGCTGGGCTCTTTGCCATTTCCTGTTGGGGAAGAGAATATCCCACAAGTAAGGATGACGCCGTGGACCGGACACACCTATGTTGGAGAAAATGTGAACTAAAAAAATGTACTGCGCCTTTAAATAATAAAAGCGCAACAATTTTTCTGCAGTCAGCCAAAAGAACTTTTGAAACAATAAAAAGTGCCTTTATGTGCCCAAATTAACTTAACAATATTGCTCCGTTTGCTTGAATAAGTTATATAGCAATGTTTGTCAATTTTAATCAATTTTTAACACACTTCAGCTCTGCTGTGGCGCCTACCTGCCCCTAGATCACACTGGTCCTCTTTGAGTAGCGTTCCCAAGTGTCTCTGTACCCCACGAGTACAAACTGACTTAGGCCCCACCGGAGCCTCAGGACCCTGCTGCCGATCCGGAAGAATACTGCGCGACTGAGCGCGCAAAATTAGGCCCTGCCCACCGTGGGCGTAACTCGAGCCGTACTGAGACCCGCATGGGAAGACAAAAACAACATGTCGGTTTTCCAAATTATACAAAAAAACGCCATGTGCCCCTCTTATACACACACTTCACATAATAAAAGTGCAACATCACTGATATTGCTCTCTGCCAAGCCAGTTATAAAAACATAATAACGACAGCCTTTCAGCACCAAACTGCATCTCCCAGCGTCAGCCCACACAATATATTTAAAGTGAAACGCTTCTTATTCCACACTTTCACTATTAAATAATCAAAATAAAAGGCAATTCCAGGTACACCATTACTCTTATAGTGCATACTGATTACCCCTCCCCAGTTAGGGAATAATGTAAGCCTGTTCTGATACATCAAGTCTCCCCAGAAACAAATGGCTGAACATACCTCAATGCTGCTTGTAGCATGACACAGTTCTCCACACTGAAGATGTTACTTTACACTACCTTCAACTGCCCTGTGGGAACCAGCAGGATCTTAGATAACGTTTGCTAAGATCATCAACATCAGGGCAGAAAATAAGATGTCTCCACTCCTCTTTGGAAGTTATTGACTGACGATTTCTCCCTGAGAAAAATAGTACTCACTGGCACCATTTTAAAATAAAAAAACTTCTTGATTGAAGAATCGAAACTAACACCTCACTTTACCTCTTCCTATCACTAACACAGGAAAAGAGAATGACTGGAGTGGGAGGGAAGGGAGGAGCTATATATACTGCTCTGTTGTGGTGCTCTTTGCCACTCCCTGCTGACCAGGAGGCGTAATCCCATAAGTAAGGATGAAATTTGTGGACTCGCCCCTAGTCGGCTCGTAAAGTAATAGAAGCCGTTGGGAACGGTGAAATGTTGTGTAACACTTTCAATTAAATCTCCCTGTCGGCTGCTATAGTAATATAAGCCATAGGGAGCGAGAACATGCACCAATCATGTATAACACCTTCATGCTGAAGTAAGATAAACCTCCCTGTTGGCGGCTAATTTTAGAAATATAAGCCGTTGGGAGCAGGGACATGAAAATTCATGTATAACACCTTTATGCTGAGGTAGGATAAACCTCCCTGTAGGCTGCTTATTTTAGTAATATAAGCCGTTGGCAGCAGGGACATGTAACATCATGTATAACACCTTCATGCTGTAGTAGAATAAACCTCCCTGCCGGCTGTTAATCATATAAGCCGATGGGAGCAGGGACATGTAACAATCATGTATAACACCTTCATGCTGAAGTAAGATAAACTTCCCTGTCGGCTGCTAATTTTAGTAATATAAGACGTTGGGAGCAGGGACATGTAACACTCATGCATAACACCTTCTTACTGAAATTACAGAAACTGCCCAATAACTTATCCTCACTCCTAGGGATAAAGATATAAAGATATATATATATATATAGATAGATATATATATAGATAGATATATATATATATATATATATATATATATATATATATATATATATAGATATATATATATATATATATATATATATATATATATATATATATATATATATATATATATATATATATATATATATATATATATATATATATATATATATATATATATATATATATAGATATATATATATATATATATATATATATATATATATATATATATATATATATATATATATATATACACACATATATATATATATATATATATACACACACATATACATACATACATATATACACACACACACACATATACATATACATACACACATACAAATTTTTCTGTGTACATACCCCAGAAAATAAAACTTAGCACTTACCTTAGAAATCTGCCCGGCAGTAAGGCACCTCACTCGGCTTGCAAGGTCCTCCCCCTCACATTGGCCTGTGGAACAAAAAAGGAAATTTATGCTTACCTGATAAATTGATTTCTTCTACGATAAGACAAGTCCACGTATTTCATCCTTACTTGTGAGATATTATCCTCCTGCTAACAGGAAGTGGCAAAGAGCACCACAGCAGAGCTGTATATATAGCTCCTCCCTTCCCCTCCACCTCCAGTCATACGACCGAAGGTTATAGGACGAGAAAAGAAAAGCTAAAAGGTGCAGAGGTGACTGAAGTTGTAAATAATAAAAAACATATTCTGTCTTAAATTAACAGGGAGGGCCGTGAACTCCTCGTATCATAGAAGAAATCAATCAGGTAAGCATGAATTTCCTTTTCTTCTACAAGATACGACGAGTCCACGGATTTCATCCTTACTTGTGGGATACAATACCAAAGCAACAGGACATGGATGAAAGGGAGGGACAAGACAGAGACCTAAACGGAAGGCACCACTGCTTGAAGAACGTTTCTCCCCAAAATAGCCTCAGAAGAAGCAAAAGTATCAAATTTGTAAAATTTTGAAAAAGGATGAAGGGACAACCAAGTCGCAGCCTTACAAATCAAATCTGTTCAACAGATGCATTGTTTTTAAAAGCCCATGTGGAAGCCACAGCCCTAGTAGAATGAGCCGTAATTCTTTCAAGCGTTCAATCTCCACGCAGTCAGCTGCAGAGAAGTTAGATTTGGATGTTGGAAAGGACCTTGAATGAGAAGGTCCTGTCTCAAAGGAAGTTTCCACGGTGGTAGCGAAGACATGTCCACTAGATCCGCATACCAAGTCCTGCGTGGCCACGCGGGCGCTATCAGGATCACTGAAGCTCTCTCCTGTTTGATTCGAGCGATCACACGTGGAAGGAGAGGAAATGGTGGAAACACATAAGCTAGGCTGAACAACCAAGGCACTGCCAAGGCATCTATCAGTTCGGCCTGTGGATCCCTCGACCTGGATCTGTACCTTGGAAGCTTGGCATTCTGTCGCGATGCCATCAGATCCAATTCTGGTTTGCCCCAACGGAGAATCAAAGAGGCAAATACCTCCGGGTGAAATTCCCACTCCCCCGGATGAAAAGTCTGTCGGCTTAGAAAATCCACTTCCCAGTTCTCTACTCCTGGGATGTGGATTGCTGACAAGTGACAAGAGTGAATCTCCGCGAAACAACAGATTATCTTGGATACCTCTCTCATCGCTAAGGAACTCCTTGTTCCCCCCTGATGATTGATATAGGCCACAGTTGTCCGACTGGAATCTGATGAATTTGGTCGATGCCAACTGAGGCCATGACTGAAGCGCATTGAAAATTGCTCACAGTTATAGGAATATTGATTGGAAGTAGAGACTCCACCTGAGTCCAAACACCCTGAGCCTTCAGGGAATACCAGACTGCACCCCAGCCCAGAAGGCTGGCGTCCGTTGTCACTATCACCCACGAGGGTCTGCGAAAGCAAGTCCCCTGGGACAGATGATGCACCAAAGAAGGAAGTCTCTGGTCTCTTGATCCAGATTTATCTGAGGAGATAAATCTGCATAATCCCCATTTCACTGTCCGAGCATGCACAGCTGCAGCGGTCTGAGATGAAAGCGAGCAAATGGAATGATGTCCATTGCCACTACCATTAATCCAATTACCTCCATACACTGAGCCACTGATGGCCGAGGAATGGACTGAAGTGCTCGGCAAGTATTTAGAATCTTTGATTTTCTGACCTCCGTCACAAATATTTTCATGGCTACCAAGTCTATCAGAGTTCCCAAGAAAGGAACACTTGTCTGTGGGACAAGTGAACTTTTCTCTATGTTCACCTTCCAACCGTGAGTTCTCAGAAAAGACAGCACTGTGTCCGTGTGAGAATTTGTCCGATGATATGTTGACGCCTGAATCAGGATATCGTCCAGATAAGGCGCCACTGCTTTGCCTCACGGTCTGAGAACCGCCAAAAGAGACCATAGAACCTTTCTGAAGATTCTGGGCTGTGGCCAACCCGAAGGGAAGAGCCACGAAGTGATAATGTTTGTCCAGGAAGGGAAACCTTAGAAACTGATGATGATCCTTGTGGATAGGAATATGAATGTAAGCATCCTTCAAGTCCACGGTAGTCATATTGACCCTCCTGGATCATTGATAAAATTGTTCGTATAGTCTCCATCTTGAATGATGGAACTTTGAGAAACTTGTTTAGACACTTGAGGTCTAAAATGGGTCTGAAAGTTCCCTCTTTTTTGGGAACCACAAATAGATTTGAGTAAAACCCCTGTCCCAATTTTTGAACTGGACAAATTACTCCCATGGTAAAAAGGTCTTTTACACAGCGTAACAACGCCTCTCTTTTTATCTGGTTTGCAGATCATTTTGAAAGATGAAATCTCTCTCTTGGGAGAAAGTCCTTGAATTCCAATTGATAACTGTGGGTCACTATTTCTAGTGCCCAGGGGTCCTGAAGATCTCTTCTCCAAGCCTGGGCAAAGAAAGAGAGTCTGCCCCTTACTAGATCCGGTCCCCGATCGGGGGCCACCCCTTCATGCTGTGTTAGTAACAGCAGCTGGCTTTTTGGATTGTTTACCTTTATTCCAGTACTGGTTGGGTCTCCAGACTGACTTAGATTAGGTAAAATTCCCTTCCTGCTTTGTAGCAGAAGAGGAAGCTGAGGGTCCTCCTTTAAAGTTCCGAAAGGAACGAAAATGATTTGGTTTACCCCTCATCTTAACAGACTTATCCTGAGGTAGGGCATGGCCTTTACCTCCTGTAATGTCAGAAATGATTTCCTTCAATTCAGGCCTAAAAAGGGTCTTACCTTTAAAAGGAATAGCTAAAAGCTTAGTTTTTAATGAGACATCAGCAGACCAAGATTTGAGCCACAACGCTCTACGTGCTAGGATAGCAAATCCTGCATTCTTTGCCGCTAATTTAGCAATTTGAAAAGCGGCATCAGTAATAAAAGAATTAGCAAGCTTGAGAGCCTTAATTCTATCTAAGATGTCATCTAATGGAGTCTCAACCTTAAGAGACTCTTCTAGAGCCTCAAACCAAAATGCTGCTGCAGTAGTTACTGGAACAATGCAAGCCGTAGGTTGTAAAAGAAACCCCTGATTAATAAATAATTTCTTTAGTAGACCCTCTAATTTCTTATCCATAGGGTCTTTGAAAGCACAACTGTCCTCAATGG
This sequence comes from Bombina bombina, assembly GCF_027579735.1. Taxonomy (NCBI): domain Eukaryota; kingdom Metazoa; phylum Chordata; class Amphibia; order Anura; family Bombinatoridae; genus Bombina; species Bombina bombina. The sequence goes on from NC_069503.1 coordinate 976,811,013, forward strand.
GTATTGTTGTACGCTTAGCTAGAGTAGATATAGCTCCCTCTACCTTAGGGACCATTTGCCAAGAGTCCCGAATGGTGTCTGATATGGGAAACATTTTCTTAAATAACATTAAATTATCTTCAAATTTAACAAAAAAACGTTGGTTTATCCAAAAATTACTGCATCCCAGTAGTAAGGGGAGAAATAAGGCTTAGATCAACAACGTTGTCAATTTATAATCAAAAATACCCTCTGCACCTCGCCACAGCTCTGCTGTGGCGCCTACCTGCCCCCAGGGTACTTCGAAACAACTTTCCAACACTTCCGACCAGATTGCACAGTCCAGGAGTCACCTGAGTTACTGCTTGCTGCTGCCTAGTCTGAAGGAATCTGAGCGAGCGTAAATAGGCCCCGCCGCTTAAGGTCGATGCCGGAGTAGGCCCAAACACAACCGCATGGGAAAGCGGTTTTACACCTAAGTCATCATACACAGTATAACCACTCAAACACACCAGTAATAAACAGGTTAATGCCAAAAAATAAAAAACACAATTTATGCTTACCTGATAAATTTATTTCTCTTGTGGTGTATCCAGTCCACGGATCATCCATTACTTGTGGGATATTCTCATTCCCAACAGGAAGTTGCAAGAGGACACCCAAAGCAGAGCTGTTATATAGCTCCTCCCCTAACTGTCATAGCCAGTCATTCGACCGAAAACAAGTCAGCCTCAGAGAAATTAGATTTGGATGGTTGAAAGGACCCTGAAGTAGAAGGTCCTGTCTCAGAGGCAGAGACCATGGTGGAAAGGATGACATGTCCACTAGATCTGCATACCAGGTCCTGCGTGGCCACGCAGGTGCTATCAGAATCACTGATGCTCTCTCCTGCTTGATCTTGGCAATCAGTCGAGGGAGCAGAGGAAACGGTGGAAACACATAAGCCAGGTTGAAAGGCCAGGGCGCTGCTAGAGTATCTATCAGTGTCGCCTTGGGATCCCTGGACCTGGATCCGTAACACAGAAGCTTGGCGTTCTGGCGAGACGCCATGAGATCCAGTTCTGGTTTGCCCCAACGGAGAATCAGTTGTGCAAATACCTCCGAATGGAGTTCCCACTCTCCCGGATGAAAAGTCTGACGACTCAGAAAATCCGCCTCCCAGTGCTCTACACCTGGGATATGGATAGCTGATAGGTAGCAAGAGTGAATCTCTGCCCAGTGAATTATTTTTGAAACTTCTAACATCTCTAGGGAACTTCTTGTTCCCCCTCGATGGTTGATGTAAGCTACAGTCTAGATGTTGACCAACTGAAATCTGATGTACCTCAGAGTTGCTAACTGAGGCCAAACCTGAAGAGCCTTGAATATCGCTCTTAGTTCCAGAATATTTATTGGAAGGAGAGACTCCTCTTGAGTCCACGATCCCTGAGCCTTCAGGGAGTTCCAGACTGCACCCCAACCTAGAAGGCTGGCATTTGTTGTTACAATAGTCCAATCTGGCCTGCGAAGGTCATACCTTTGGACAGATGGACCCGAGAGAGCCACCAGGGAAGAGGATCCCTGGTCTCTTGGTCCAGATTCAGTTGAGGGGCCAAATCTGTGTAATCCCCGCTCCACTGACTGAGCCTGCATAGTTGCAGCGGTCTGAGATGTAAGCGTGCAAATGGCACTATGTCCATTGCCGCTACCATTAAGCCGATTACTTCCATACACTGAGCCACCAAAGGGCGCGGAATGGAATGAAGAACCCGACAGGAATTTAGAAGCTTTGATAACCTGGACTCCGTCAAGGTAAATTTTCATTTCTACAGAATCTATCAATCAGAGTCCCTAGAAAGGAAACTCTTGTGAGTGGGGATAGAGAACACTTTTCCTCGTTCACTTTCCACCCATGCGACCTCAGAAATGCCAGTACTACGTCCGTATGAGACTTGGCAATTTGGAAGTTTGACGCCTGTATCAGGATGTCGTCTAAATAAGGGGCTACTGCTATGCCCCGCGGCCTTAGGACCGCCAAAAGCGACTCTAGAACCTTTGTAAAGATTCTTGGGGCTGTAGCTAATCCAAGGGAAGAGCTACAACTGGTAATGCCCGTCTTGAAAGGCAAATCTGAGAAACCGATGATGATCTTTGTGTATCGGAATGTGAAGATAAGCATCCTTTAGATCCACTGTAGTCATATATTGACCCTCCTGGATCAGTGGTAGGATGGTACGAATTTGATGAGGAATTTGTTTAAGATCTTTAGATCCAAAATCGGTCTAAAGGTTCCCTCTTTTTTGGGAACCACAAACAGATTTGAGTAAAAACATAATTTATGCTTACCTGATAAATTCCTTTCTCCTGTAGTGTAGTCAGTCCACGGGTCATCATTACTTATGGGATATTAACTCCTCCCCAACAGGAAGTGCAAGAGGATCACCCAAGCAGAGCTGCTATATAGCTCCTCCCCTCTACGTCACACCCAGTCATTCTCTTGCACCCAACTAATAGATAGGATGTGTGAGAGGACTGTGGTGATTAAACTTAGTTTTTTTATATCTTCAATCAAAAACAGAATTTATGTTTACCTGATAAATTACTTTCTCCAACGGTGTGTCCGGTCCACGGCGTCATCCTTACTTGTGGGATATTCTCTTCCCCAACAGGAAATGGCAAAGAGCCCAGCAAAGCTGGTCACATGATCCCTCCTAGGCTCCGCCTACCCCAGTCATTCGACCGACGTTAAGGAGGAATATTTGCATAGGAGAAACCATATGTTACCGTGGTGACTGTAGTTAAAGAAAATAAATTATCAGACCTGATTAAAAAAACCAGGGCGGGCCGTGGACCGGACACACCGTTGGAGAAAGTAATTTATCAGGTAAACATAAATTCTGTTTTCTCCAACATAGGTGTGTCCGGTCCACGGCGTCATCCTTACTTGTGGGAACCAATACCAAAGCTTTAGGACACGGATGAAGGGAGGGAGCAAATCAGGTCACCTAAATGGAAGGCACCACGGCTTGCAAAACCTTTCTCCCAAAAATAGCCTCAGAAGAAGCAAAAGTATCAAATTTGTAAAATTTAGAAAAAGTGTGCAGTGAAGACCAAGTCGCTGCCTTACATATCTGATCAACAGAAGCCTCGTTCTTGAAGGCCCATGTGGAAGCCACAGCCCTAGTGGAGTGAGCTGTGATTCTTTCAGGAGGCTGCCGTCCGGCAGTCTCATAAGCCAATCGGATAATGCTTTTAATCCAGAAGGAGAGAGAGGTAGAAGTTGCTTTTTGACCTCTCCGTTTACCAGAATAAACAACAAACAAAGACAAAGTTTGTCTGAAATCCTTAGTAGCTGCTAAGTAAAATTTGAGAGCACGAACTACATCCAAGTTGTGCAACAAACGTTCCTTCTTTGAAACTGGATTAGGACACAAAGAAGGCACAACTATCTCCTGGTTAATGTTTTTGTTAGAAACAACTTTTGGAAGAAAACCAGGTTTAGTACGCAAAACCACCTTATCTGCATGGAACACCAGATAAGGAGAAGAACACTGCAGAGCAGATAATTCTGAAACTCTTCTAGCAGAAGAAATTGCAACCAAAAACAAAACTTTCCAAGATAATAACTTAATATCAACGGAATGTAAGGGTTCAAACGGAACCCCCTGAAGAACTGAAAGAACTAGGTTGAGACTCCAAGGAGGAGTCAAAATTTTGTAGACAGGCTTGATTCTAACCAGAGCCTGAACAAAGGCTAGAACATCTGGCACAGCTGCCAGCTTTTTGTGAAGTAACACAGACAAGGCAGAAATCTGTCCCATCAAGGAACTTGCAGATAATCCTTTTTCCAATCCTTCTCGAAGGAAGGATAGACTCTTAGGAATCTTAACCTTGTCCCAAGGGAATCCTGCAGATTCACACCAACAGATATACCAAATTATGTGGTAATTTTTCTGGTTACAGGCTTTCAGGCCTGAACAAGAGTATTAATAACAGAATCTGAGAACCCTCGCTTTGATAAGATCAAGCGTTCAATCTCCAAGCAGTCAGCTGGAGTGGGTCGAACGGACCTAGAACAAGAAGGTCTCTCAAAGGTAGCTTCCATGGTGGAGCCGATGACATATTCACCAGATCTGCATACCAAGTCCTGCGTGGCCACGCAGGAGCTATCAAAATCACCGACGCCCTCTCCTGATTGATCCTGGCTACCAGCCTGGGGATGAGAGGAAACGGCGGGAACACATAAGCTAGTTTGAAGGTCCAAGGTGCTACTAGTGCATCCACTAGAGCCGCCTTGGGATCCCTGGATCTGTACCCGTAGTAAGGAACTCTGAAGTTCTGACGAGAGGCCATCAGATCCATGTCTGGAATGCCCCACGGTTGAGTGACTTGGGCAAAGATTTCCGGATGGAGTTCCCACTCCCCCGGATGCAATGTCTGACGACTCAGAAAATCCGCTTCCCAATTTTCCACTCCTGGGATGTGGATAGCAGACAGGTGGCAGGAGTGAGACTCCGCCCATAGAATGATTTTGGTCACTTCTTCCATCGCTAGGGAACTCCTTGTTCCCCCCTGATGGTTGATGTATGAACTTGGCCCTCGCTAGCTGAGGCCAAGCTTTGAGAGCATTGAATATCGCTCTCAGTTCCAGAATATTTATCGGTAGAAGAGATTCTACCCGAGACCAAAGACCCTGAGCTTTCAGGGATCCCCAGACCGCGCCCCAGCCCATCAGACTGGCGTCGGTCGTGACAATGACCCACTCTGGTCTGCGGAAGGTCATCCCTTGTGACAGGTTGTCCAGGGACAGCCACCAACGGAATGAGTCTCTGGTCCTCTGATTTACTTGTATCTTCGGAGACAAGTCTGAATAGTCCCCATTCCACTGACTGAGCATGAACAGTTGTAATGGTCTTAGATGAATGCGCACAAAAGGAACTATGTCCATTGCCGCTACCATCAAACCTATCACTTCCATGCACTGCGCTATGGAAGGAAGAGGAACGGAATGAAGTATCCGACAAGAGTCTATAAGTTTTGTTTTTCTGGCTACTGTCAGAAAAATCCTCATTTCTAAGGAGTCTATTATAGTTCCCAAGAAGGGAACCCTCGTTGACGGAGATAGAGAACTCTTTTCCACGTTCACTTTCCATCCGTGAGATCTGAGAAAGGCCAGGACAATGTCCGTGTGAGCCTTTACTTGAGGAAGGGACGACGCTCGAATCAGAATGTCGTCCAAGTAAGGTACTACAGCAATGCCCCTTGGTCTTAGCACCGCCAGAAGGGACCCTAGTACCTATGAGAAAATCCTAGGAGCAGTGGCTAATCCGAAAGAAAATGCCACGAACTGGAAATGCTTGTCCAGGAATGCAAACCTTAGGAACCGATGATGTTCCTTGTGGATAGGAATATGTAGATACGCATCCTTGAAATCCACCTTGGTCATGAATTGACCTTCCTGGATGGAAGGAAGAAGTGTTCGAATGGTTTCCATCTTGAACGATGGAACCTTGAGAAACTTGTTCAAGATCTTGAGATCTAAGATTGGTCTGAACGTTCCCTCTTTTTTGGGAACTATGAACAGATTGGAGTAGAACCCCATCCCTTGTTCACCTAATGGAACAGGATGAATCACTCCCATTTTTAGCAGGTCTTCTACCCAATGTAAGAATGCCTGTCTTCTTATGTGGTCTGAAGACAACTGAGACCTGTGGAACCTCCCCCTTGGAGGAAGCCCCTTGAACTCCAGAGAATAACCTTGGGAGACTATTTCTAGCGCCCAAGGATCCAGAACATCTCTTTCCCAAGCCTGAGCGAAGAGAGAGAGTCTGCCCCCCACCAGATCCGGTCCCGGATCGGGGGCCCGCATTTCATGCTGTCTTGGTAGCAGTGGCAGGTTTCCTGGCCTGCTTTCCTTTGCTCCAGCCTTGCATAGGTCTCCAGGCTGGATTGGCTTGAGAAGTATTACCTTCCTGCTTAGAGGACGTAGCCCTTGGGGCTGATCCGTTTCTGCGAAAGGGAAGAAACTTAGGTTTATTTTTGGTCTTGAAAAGACCTATCCTGAGGAAGGGCGTGGCCCTTGCCCCCAGTGATATCAGAGATAATCTCTTTCAAGTCAGGGCCAAAGAGTGTTTTCCCCTTGAAAGGAATGTCAAACAATTTGTTCTTGGAAGACGCATCCGCTGCCCAAGATTTTAACCAAAGCGCTCTGCGCCACAATAGCAAACCCAGAATTTTTTCGCCGCTAACCTAGCCAATTGCAAGGTGGCGTCTAGGGTGAAAGAATTAGCCAATTTAAGAGCACGAATTCTGTCCATAATCTCCTCATAAGAAGAAGAATTACTAATAATCGCCTTTCCTAGCTCATCAAACTAGAAACACGCGGCTGCAGTGACAGGGACAATGCATGCAATTGGTTGTAGAAGGGAACCTTGCTGAACAAACATCTTTAGCAGACCTTCTAATTTTTTATCCATAGGATCTTGGAAAGCACAACTATCTTCTATGGGTATAGTGGCGCGCTTGTGTAGAGTAGAAACCGCCCCCTCGACCTTGGGGACTGTCTGCCATCAGTCCTTTCTGGGGTCGACTATAGGAAAACAATTTTATAAATATGGGGGGAGGTACTAAAGGTATACCGGGCCTGTCCCATTCTTTACTAACAATGTACGCCACCCGCTTGGATATAGGAAAAGCTTCGGGGGGCCCCGGGGCCTCTAAGAACTTTTCCATTTTACATAGTGGTTCTGGAATGACCAGATAATCACAATCATCCAAATTGGATAACACCTCCTTAAGCAGAGCGCGGAGATGTTCCAACTTAAATTTAAAAGTAATCACATCAGGTTCAGCTTGTTGAGAAATGTTTCCTGAATCTGAAATTTCTCCCTCAGACAAAACCTCCCTGGCCCCCTCAGACTGGTGTAGGGGCCCTTCAGAAACCATATCATCAGCGTTCTCATGCTCTACAGAATTTTCTAAAACAGAGCAGTCGCGCCTTCGCTGATAAGTGGGCATATTGGCTAAAATGTTTTTGATAGAATTATCCATTACAGCCGTTAAATGTTGCATAGTAAGGAGTATTGGCGCACTAGATGTACTAGGGGCCTCCTGTATGGGCAAGACTGGTGTAGACGAAGGAGGGGATGATGCAGTACCATGCTTACTCCCCTCACTTGAGGAATCATCTTGGGCATCATTTTTACTAAAAAATTTTATGACATAAAATACATATAGTTAAATGAGAAGGAACCTTGGTTTCCCCACAGTCAGAACACAATCTATCTGGTAGTTCAGACATGTTAAACAGGCATAAACTTGATAACAAAGCACAAAAAACGTTTTAAAATAAAACCGTTACTGTCACTTTAAATTTTAAACTAAACACACTTTATTATTGCAATTTTGAAAAAGTATGAAGGAATTGTTCAAAATTCACCAAAATTTCACCACAGTGTCTTAAAGCCTTAAAAGTATTGCACACCAAATTTGGAAGCTTTAACCCTTAAAATAACGGAACCGGAGCCGTTTTTATATTTAACCCCTTTACAGTCCCTGGAATCTGCTTTGCTGAGACCTAACCAAGCCCAAAGGGGAATACGATACCAAATGATGCCTTCAGAAAGACTTTTCTATGTATCAGAGATCCACACACATGCAGCTGCATGCCATGCTGTCCTCAAAAACAAGTGCGCCATACCGGCGCGAAAATGAGGCTCTGACTATGATTAGGGAAAGCCCCTAAAGAATAAGGTGTCTAAAACAGTGCCTGCCGATATAATCATATCAAAATACCCAGAATAAATGATTCCTCAAGGCTAAATATGTGTTAATAATGAATCGATTTAGCCCAGAAAAAGTCTACAGTCTTAATAAGCCCTTGTGAAGCCCTTATTTACTATCTTAATAAACATGGCTTACCGGATCCCATAGGGAAAATGACAGCTTCCAGCATTACATCGTCTTGTTAGAATGTGTCATACCTCAAGCAGTAAGAGACTGCACACTGTTCCCCCAACTGAAGTTAATTGCTCTCAACAGTCCTGTGTGGAACAGCCATGGATTTTAGTTACGGTGCTAAAATCATTTTCCTCATACAAACAGAAATCTTCATCTCTTTTCTGTTTCTGAGTAAATAGTACATACCAGCACTATTTTAAAATAACAAACTCTTGATTGAATAATAAAAACTACAGTTAAACACTAAAAAACTCTAAGCCATCTCCGTGGAGATGTTGCCTGTACAACGGCAAAGAGAATGACTGGGGTAGGCGGAGCCTAGGAGGGATCATGTGACCAGCTTTGCTGGGCTCTTTGCCATTTCCTGTTGGGGAAGAGAATATCCCACAAGTAAGGATGACGCCGTGGACCGGACACACCTATGTTGGAGAAAGTTTGTTATTTTAAACGACACCGGAGTGTGTTGTTTCCTTCTCAGGCAGAATTTGAAGAAGAATCTACCTGAGTTTTTGTATATGATCTTAGCGGACGTAACTAAGATCCATTTGCTGTTCTCGGCCATTCTGAGGAGTAAGGTAACTTCAGAGTAGGAGGTCTCGTACACAGTGTAAGAATGCCTCACTCTTTATCTGGTTTGCAGATAATTGTGAAAGGTGAAATCTCCCTTTTGGGGGGGAAGCTTTGAAGTCCAGAAGATATCCCTGGGATATAATTTCCAACGCCCAGGGATCCTGAACATCTCTTGCCCACGCCTGGACGAAGAGTGAAAGTCTGCCCCCTACTAGATCCGTTACCGGATAGGGGGTCGTTGCTTCATGCTGTCTTAGAGGCAGCAGCAGGCTTTTTGACCTGCTTACCTTTTTTCCAGGTCTGGTTTGGTCTCCAGACCGTCTTGGATTGAGCAAAAGTTCCCTCTTGCTTATTATTAAAGGAAGTTGATGCCGCACCTGCCTTGAAGTTTCGAAAGGCACGAATATTAGACTGTTTGGCCCTAGATTTGGACCTGTCCTGAGGAAGGGCACAACCTTTTCCTCCCGTGATATCAGCAATAATCTCCTTCAAACCAGGCCCGAATAGGGTCTGCCCCTTGAAGGGAATGTTAAGTAGCTTAGATTTTAAAGTCACGTCAGCTGACCATGATTTAAGCCATAGCGCTCTGCGCGCCTGTATAGCAAAACCAGAATTCTTAGCCGTTAGTTTATTCAAATGAACAATGGAATCAGAAATAAAATAATTGGCTATCTTAAGTGCTCTAAGTTTGCCAAGTATGTCATCCAATGGAGTCTCTACCTCTAAAGCCTCTTCCAGAGACTCAAACCAGTACCCCGCAGCAGCAGTGACAGGGGCAATGCATGCAATGGGCTGTAGGATAAAACCTTGTTGAATAAATATTTTCTTAAGGTAACCTTCTAATTTTTTATCCATTGGCTCTAAAAAAGCACAACTGTCCTCGACAGGGATAGTAGAACGCTTTGCTAGAGTAGAAACTGCTCCCTCCACCTTAGGGACTGTCTGCCATAAGTCCTGTGTGGTGGCGTCTATTGGAAAACATTTTTCTAAAAATAGGAGGGGAAGAGAACGGCACACCTGGTCTATCCCATTCCTTATTAATAATTTCTGTAAACCTTTTAGGTATTGGAAAAACAACAGTACACACCGGCACTGCAAAGCAGGAAGTTTCAAAGAGCACCACAGCAGAGCTGTATATATAGCCCCTCCCTTCCCTTCCCCCCTCAGTCATTCGGCCGAAGGTATAGGAAGAGAAAAGGAAAGGCTAAAAAGGTGCAGAGGTGACTGAAGTTTACAAAAAACTATAAAGAAAAACTGTCTTAAAAAGAACAGGATGGGCCGTGTACTTGTCATATCGTAAAATAAATTAAATTTATCAGGTAAGCATAATTTTACTTTTCTTTTACAAAGATATAACGAGTCCACGGATTTCATCCTTACTTGTGGGAAACCAATACCAAAGCAAAAGGACATGGATGAAAGGGAGGGACAAGACAGGAACCTAAACAGAAGGCACCACTGCTGGAAAAACCTCTCTCCCAAAAATAGCCTCAGTAGAAGCAAAAGTATAAAATTTGTAAAAATTTGGAAAAAGTGTGAAGGGACGACCAAGTCGCAGCCTTACAAATCTGTTCAACAGATGCATCGTTTTTAAAGGCCCATGTGGAAGCCACAGCCCTGGTAGAATGAGCCGTAATTCTTTCAGGAGGCTGCTGTCCAGCAGTCTCATATGCCAGGCGGATGATACTTCTCAGCCAAAAAGAAAGAGAGGTAGCCGTAGCTTTCTGACCCCTACGCTTTCCAGAATAAACAATGAATAATGAAGATGATTGACGGAAATCCTTAGTTGCCTGTAAGTAAAACTCTGTGTCTTAAAGTTTTACTTACAGGCAACTAAGGATTTCCGTCAATCATCTTCATTATTCATTGTTTATTCTGGAAAGCGTAGGGGTCAGAAAGCTACGGCTACCTCTCTTTCTTTTTGGCTGAGAAGTATCATCCGCCTGTCATATCCAAATTATGCAACAAACGTTCCTTCTTAGAAGAAGGGTTAGGACACAAGGAAGGAACAACAATTTCCTGATTAATATTCTTATTTGAAACAACCTTAGGAAGGAATCCAGGTTTGGTACATAACACCACCTTATCAGAATGAAAAATGAGATAAGGAGAATCACACTGCAACGCTGAAAGCTCAGAAACTCTTCGAGCAGAAGAAATAGCAACTAAAAACAGAACTTTCCAAGATAACAATTTGATATCCATGGAATGCATAGGTTCAAACGGAACCCCTTGAAGAACTCGAAGAACTAAATTCAAACTCCAGGGAGGAGTAATGGGTCTAAATACAGGCTTAATTCTAGATAGAGCCTGACAAAAAGACTGAACATCTGGTACATTTGCCAAACGTTTGTGAAACAGAAATGACAAAGCTGAAATTTGTCCCTTTAAGGAACTTGCTGATAACCCTTTCTCCAATCCTTCTTGGAGAAAAGACAGAATCGTAGGAATCCTAACTTTACTCCATGAGTAACCCTTGGATTCACACCAATAAAGATATTTACGCCATATCTTATGATAGATTTTTCTAGTGACAGGCTTTCTAGCCTGTATCAAAGTATTGATGACCGAATCAGAGAATCCTCACTTCAATAAAATCAAGCGTTCAATCTCCACACAGCCAGCTGCAGAGAAATTAGATTTGGATGTTGGAAAGGACCTTGAATGAGAAGATCCTGTCTCAATGGAAGTTTCCACGGTGGCAGAGAGGACATGTCCACTAGATCCGTCTACCAAGTCCTGCGAGGCCACGCAGGCGCTATCAGGATCACTGAAGCTCTCTCCTGTTTGATTCGAGCAATCACGCGTGGGAGGAGAGGAAACAATGGAAACACATAAGCTAGGCTGAACAACCAAGGCACTGCCAAGGCATCTATCAGTTCGGCCTGAGGATCCCTTAACCGGGATCCGTATCTTGGAAGCTTGGCATTCTGTCGAGATGCCATCAGATTCAATTCCGATCTGCCTCATCTGAGAATCAATGAGGCAAATACCTCCGGGGGAAGTTCCCACTCCCCCGGATGAAAAGTCTGTCGACTTAGAAAATCCACTTCCCAGTTCTCTACTCCTGGGATGTAGATCGCTGACAGACGACAAGAGTGGGCCTCCGCCCAACGGATTATCTTGGATACTTCTATCATCGCTAAGGAACTCCTTGTTCGCCCCTGATGATTGATATATGCCACAGTCGTGATGTTGTCCGACTGGAATCTGATGAATTTGGCCGAAGCCAACTGAGGCCACGCCTGAAGCGCATTGAATATTGCTCTCAGTTCCAGAATATTGATTGGAAGTAGAGACTCCACCTGAGTCCAAACACCCTGAGCCTTCAGGGAGTTCCAAACTGTACCCCAGCCAAGAAGGCTGGCCGTTGTCACTATCACCCACGAGGGTCTGCGGAAACAAGTCCCCTGGGACAGATGATCCGGCGACAACCACCAAAGAAGAGAGTTTCTGGTCTCTTGATCCAGATTTATCTGAGAAGATAAATCCGAATAATCCCCATTCCACTGTCCGAGCATGCACAGTTGCAGTGGTCTGAGATGAAAGTGAGCAAACGGAACGATGTCCATTGCCGCTACCATTAATCCAATTACCTCCATACACTGAGCCACTGATGGCCGAGGAATGGACTGAAGTGCTCGGCAAGTCTTTAGAATCTTTGATTTTCTGACCTCCGTCAGAAACATTTTCATAGCTACCGAGTCTATCAGAGTTCCCAAGAAAGGAACCCTTGTCTGTGGAACAAGTGAACTCTTCTCTATGTTCACCTTCCAACCGTGAGTTCTCAGGAAAGACAACACTATGGCCGTGTGAGATTTTGTCAGTTGATAAGCTGACGCCTGAATTAGAATATCGTCCAGATAAGGCGCCACTGCTATGCCTCGCGGTATGAGAACCGCCAAAAGAGACCATAGAACGTTTGTAAAGATTCTGGGTGCTGTGGCCAACCCGAAGGGAAGAGCCACGAACTGATGTTTGTCCAGGAACCTTCGAAACTGATGATGATCCTTGTGGATAGGAATATGAAGGTAAGCATCCTTCAAGTCCACGGTAGTCATATATATATTGACCCTCCTGGGTCATTGGTAAAATTGTTCGTATAGTCTCCATCTTGAACGATGGGACTCTGAGAAATTTGTTTAGACACTTGAGGTCTAAGATGGGTCTGAAAGTGCCCTCTTTTTTGGGAACCACAAAGATTTGAGTAAAACCCCTGTCCTTGTTCTGATTTTGGAACTGGACAAATTACTCCCATGGTAACAAGGTCTTTTACACAGCGTAAGAACCCCTCTCTATTTATCTGGTATGCAGATAATCCAACTGATAACCATGGGTCACTATTTCTATTGCCCAGGGGTCCTGAACATCTCTTGCCCAAGCCTGGGCAAAGAAAGAAAGTCTGCCCCCTACTAGATCCGATCCCGGATCGGGGGCCACCCCTTCATGCTGTCTTAGTAGCAGCAGCGGGCTTCTTAGATTGTTTACCTTTATTTCAATTTTGGTTGGGTCTCCAGACTGACTTAGATTGGGTAAAATTTCCTTCCTGCTTTGTGGAGGAAGAGGAAGCAGAAGGTCCTCCCTTAAAATTTCGAAACGAACGAAAATTATTCTGTTTACCCCTCATCTTAACAGACTTATCCTGAGGTAGGGCATGGCCTTTACCTCCTGTAATGTCAGAAATTATTTCCTTCAATTCTGGCCCGAAAAGTGTCTTACCTTTAAAGGGAATAGCTAAAAGCTTATGTTTTGATGACACACCAGCAGACCAAGATTTGAGCCACAACGCTCTAAAATAGTAAATCCTGCATTTTTCGCCGCTCATTTAGCAAATTGAAAAGCAGCATCAGTAATAAAAGAATTAGCTAACTTGAGAGCCTTAATTTTATCCAAAATGTCATCTAACGGAGTCTCAACCTTCAGGGACTCTTGCAGAGCTTCAAACCAAAAAGCTGCTGCAGTAGTTACTGGAACAATGCAAGCAGTAGATTGTAAAAGAAACCTCTGATTAATAAACAATTTCTTTAGGAGACCCTCTAATTTTTTATCCATAGGGTCTTTGAAAGCACAACTGTCCTCAATGGGTATAGTTGTACGCTTAGCCAGAGTAGATATAGCTCCCTCCACCTTAGGGACTGTTTGCCAAAAGTCCCAAATGGTGTCCGATATGGGAAACATTTTCTTAAAAGTAGGAGGGGGAGAAAATGGTATACCTGGTCTATCCCATTCCTTCTTAATAATTTCCGAAATTCTTTTAGGAACCGGAAAAACATCAGTATAAGTAGGCACTTCTAAATATTTGTCCATCTTACACAATTTCTCTGGTGGTATCATAATAGGATCACAATTATCCAGAGTCGCTAAGACCTCCCGAAGCAACAGACGGAGGTGTTAAAGCTTAAATTTAAAGAACATAATGTCCAAATCTGTCTGAGGTAACACATTCCCTGAGTCTGAAATTTCTCCCTCAGACAGCAATACCCTGACCCCCAGCTAATAGCCACAAAAGTCGTTTAAACACTTTGTTTTAAATAAAACTTTGAAAAACGTGTACCGTGCCTTTAAGAAAGAAAAAGTCAACAAAATTTTCCAAAACTGCTTAAATAACGTTAATTTGCTACCAAAATTCACTAAAACTAATTGGTATATCCAAAAATTATTGCACCCTATGAGAAAGGTGAAAAATAAGGCTCTAAAGTGAAAAATATATCAGTTTACACAAAAACACCCTCTGCACCTGGTGAAAAATAAGGCTCTAAAGTGAAAAATATATCAGTTTACACAAAAACACCCTCTGCACCTAGCCACAGCACTGCTGTGGCGCATACCTGCCCCCAGGGTACTTCGGAATGAATAGCCAACACTCCAAGCCAGAGACTACTGTCCAGGAGCAACCGGAGTTACTGCTTGCTGCTTCTCTGTCAGAAGGAAGTGCGCATCTGAGCGCGCGAAGACAAGCCCCACCCCTTATGGCCGAAGTTGGAGTAGGCCCAAACACAACCGCATGGGAAGCGGTGGAACAAACACACTCCAAACACATCCCAGCAAGTCATGCTGGATATATAATAAAAAATAACTCAAACGTTTAACAACTTATTGATTAAAAGTCCTTATGCCTCTCCCAGAGTGTCATATCATGCCCTTATGTCAGAAATAAAAAATAATAACAAGGGACTCCAGTAACACCCTTCTGTGAAACAGGTGTACTGCTTACCCCATTCCCATAAAGGGAAATAAATGCCAGCTAGTTCTGATATATCAAGTCTCTTCAGAAATAAAAGGCTGCACATACCTTAATGCTGCTTGTAGCATGAAACCGGTCTCCACACTGAAGATGTCTCATGTGTTACCTTCAGAAGGCTTGTGGGAACCAGCTTGTATCTTAGTTACAACTGCTAAGATCATCAACCTCAGAGCAGAAATCTTCTTCCATAACCGCCTGAGGAAAATAGTACCATTTAAAATAAAAAACTTCTTGATTGAAGAAAATAAAACTAACACCTCACTTTACCTCTTCCTAGTAAAACACAGGCAAAGAGAATGACTGAGGGTGGAGGGGAAGGGAGGGGCTATATATATACAGCTCTGCTGTGGTGCTCTTTGCCACTTCCTATTAGCAGGAGATTAATATCCCACAAGGATGGAATCCGTGGACTCGTCATATCTTTGTAAACGAAATGCAAACAGCATAGTCCTCTGACATAGAAAAAGGCAAGAGGCACATAGGAATGGGGTTTTAAATAATGACATTATTTGGCGACAAGTATGACGCACAACGCAAAAAGTAAATTTATGCTTACCTGATAAATTAATTTCTTCTATGGTACGACGAGTCCACGGATTCATCCTTTACTTGTGGGATATTATCCTCCTGCTAACAGGAAGTGGCAAAGAGCACCACAGCAGAGCTATCTATATAGCTCCTCCCTTAGCTCCACCCCCCAGTCATTCGACCGAAGGTACAGGAAGAAAAAGGAGAAACTACAAGGTGCAGAGGTGACTGAAGTTTAAAATCAAAAAATATAATCTGTCTTAAAATGACAGGGCGGGCCGTGAACTCGTCGTACCATAGAAGAAATGAATTTATCAGATAAGCATAAATTTACTTTTCTTCTATAAGGTACGACGAGTCCACAGATTCATCCTTTACTTGTGGGATACAATACCAAAGCTACAGGACACGGATGAACGGGAGGGACAAGACAGATGGTTAAACAGAAGGCACCACTGCTTGAAGAACTTTTCTCCCAAAAATAGCCTCCGAAGTAGCAAATGGTATGAAGCGAAGACCAAGTCGCAGCCTTACAAATCTGTTCAACAGAAGAATCATTTTTAAAAGCCCATGTGGAAGCCACCGCTCTAGTAGAGTGAGCTGTAATCCTTTCAGGAGGCTGCTGTCCAGCAGTCTCTTATGCCAAACGGATTATGCTTTTCAGCCAAAAAGAAAGAGGTAGCCAAAGCTTTTTGACCTCTACGTTTTCCAGAATAGACAACAAACAAAGAAGATGTTTGACGGAAATCTTTGGTCGCTTGCAAGTAAAACTTCAAAGCATGAACCACGTCCAAGTTGTGCAACAGACGCTCCTTCTTAGAGGAAGGATTAGGACACAGAGAAGGAACAATTTCCTGATTGATATTCCTATTAGTAACAACCTTAGGAAGGAATCCAGGTTTGGTACGCAAAACCACCTTATCAGCATGGAAAACAAGGTAAGGCGAGTCGCATTGCAATGCAGATAATTCAGAAACTCTTCGAGCCGAAGAGATAGCAACTAAAAACAGAACTTTCCAAGATAGAAGCTTAATATCTATGGAATGTATAGGTTCAAACGGAACCCCTTGAAGAACTTTAAGAACTAAATTCAAACTCCATGGCGGAGCAACAGGTTTAAACACAGGCTTGATTCTAACTAAAGCCTGACAGAACGATTGAACGTCTTGAACATCTGCCAGACGCTAGTGCAGTAGAATTGATAAGGCAGATATCTGTCCCTTTAAGGAACTAGCTGATAGCCCCTTCTCCAATACTTCTTGGAGAAAGGACAAAATCCTAGGAATCCTGATCTTACTCCATGAGTAGCCTTTGGATTCGCACCAATAAAGATATTTACGCCATATCTTATGATAAATTTTCCTAGTGACAGGCTTTCGAGCCTGAATCAAGGTATCTATGACCGACTCAGAGAAACCCTTCTTGGATAAAATCAAGCGTTCAATCTCCAAGCAGTCAGCCGCAGAGAAACTAGATTTGGATGCTGGAACGGAACTTGAATCAGAAGGTCCTGTCTCAGTGGCAGAGTCCATGGTGGAAGAGATGACATGTCCACCAGGTCTGCATACCAAGTCCTGCGCGGCCACGCAGGTGCTATCAAAATCCCTGAAGCTCTCTCCTGTTTGATTCTGGCAATCAAACGCGGAAGGAGAGGAAATGGTGGAAACACATAAGCCAGGTTGAATGACCAGGGTACTGCTAGATCATCTACCAGTACTGCCTGAGGATCCCTTGACCTGAACCCATAATAAGGAAGTTTGGCGTTCTGACGAGACACCATCAGATCCAATTCTGGTGTGCCCCATTGCTGAATCAATTGTGCAAACACCTCCGGATGGAGTTCCCACTCCCCCGGATGAAAAGTCTGACGACTTCCCAGTTCTCCACTCCTGGGATATAGATTGCTGATAGATGGCAAGAGTGAGTCTCTGCCCATCGAATTATTTTGGTAACCTCTGTCATCGCTAGAGAACTCTTTGTTCCCCCCTGATGATTGATATATGCTACAGTCGTGATATTGTCCGACTGGAATCTTATGAATCTGGTCGAAGCCAGCTGAGGCCACGCCTGAAGCGCGTTGAATATCGCTCTCAGTTCTAGAATATTTATCGGGAGGAGAGCCTCCTCCTGAGTTCACAAACCCTGTGCTTTCAGGGAATTTCAGACTGCACCCCAGCCCAAAAGGGTGGCGTCCGTCGTCACTATGACCCATGCTGGCCTGCGGAAACACATTCCCTGGGACAGATGATCCTGTCACAACCACCAAAGAAGAGAGTCTCTGGTCTGTTGATCCAGATTTATCTGAGGAGCTAAATCTGCATAATCCCCATTCCACTGTTTGAGTATGCATAGTTGCAGTGGTCTGAGATGCAAGCGAGCAAACGGAACTATGTCCGTTGCCTCTACCATTAGTCCGATTACCTCCATACACTGAGCCACTGACGGCCAAGGAATGGAATGAAGAGCTCAGCAGGTGGATAAAATATTTGATTTCCTGACCTCCGTCAGAAAAATTTTCATGTCCACCGAATCTATCAGAGTTCCCAGGAATGGAACTCTTGTGAGAGGGATAAGTGAACTCTTTTTTACGTTCACCTTCCACCCGTGAGATCTTAGAAAAGCCAACACGATGTCCATGTGGGACTTGGCTAGTTCGTAAGTCGACGCCTGAATTAAGATATCGTCCAGATAAGGCGCCACAGCTATGCCCCGCGGCCTTAGAACCGCCAGAAGGGACCCTAGCACCTTTGTGAAAATTCTGAGAGCTGTGGCCAATCCGAAGGGAAGAGCCACAAACTGGTAATGCTTGTCCAGAAAGGAGAACCTGAGGAACTGGTGATGATCTTTGTGGATAGGATGTGTAGATATGCATCCTTTAAGCCCACGGTGGTCATATATTGACCCTCCTGGATCATTGGTAAAATAGTCTGAATGGTCTCCATCTTGAAGGATGGGACTCTGAGGAATTTGTTTAGGATCTTGAGATCTAAAATTGGTCTGAAGGTTCCCTCTTTTTTGGGAACCACAAACAGATTGGAGTAGAACCCTTGCCCCTGTTCTGTTTTCAGAACTGGGCAGATCACTCCCATGGTATATAGGTCTTCTACACAGCGTAAGAACGCCTCTCTTTTTGTCTGGTTTACAGACAATTGAGAAAGATGGAATCTCCCCCTTTGAGGAGAATCTTTGAAATCTAGAAGATACACCTGGGTTACGATTTCTAAAGCCCAGGAGTCCTGAACGTCTCTTGCCCAAGCCTGAGCAAAGAGAGAAAGTCTGCCCACTACTAGATCCAGTCCCGGATCGGGGGCTACCCCTTCATGCTGTCTTGGTGGCAGCAGCGGGCTTCTTGGCCTGTTTACCTTTGTTCCAAGTCTGGTTAGGTCTCCAGACTGACTTGGATTGAGCAAAATTCCCCTCTTGCTTTGCAGCAGGGGAAGAGGTAGAGGGACCACCTTTGAAGTTTCGAAAGGAACGAAAATTATTTTGTTTGGTCCTCATCTTATTTGTCTTATTCTGAGGAAGGGCATGGCCTTTCCCTCCAGTGATGTCTGAAATGATCTTTTACAGTTCAGGCCCGAATAGGGTCTTACCCTTGAAAGGGATGGCTTAAAGCTTAGATTTTGATGACATCAGCAGACCAGGACTTAAGCCATAATGCTCTACGCACTAAAATGGCAAAACCTGAATTCTTTGCCGCTAATGTAGCCAGTTGAAAAGCGGCATCTGTAATGAAAGAATTAGCTAGCTTGAGAGCCCTAATTCTATCCAGAATATCATCTTATGGGGTCTCAACCTGAAGAGCCTCCTCCAGAGCCTCGAACCAAAAAGCAGCCGCAGTAGTTACAGGAACAATGCACGCTTTAGCTTGGAGAAGAAAACCCTGATGAACAAATATTTTCTTTAGGAGACCCTCTAATTTTTTATCCATAGGATCTTTGAAAGCACAACTGTCCTCAATAGGTATAGTTGTACGCTTAGCCAGGGTAGAAATAGCTCCCTCCACCTTAGGGACCGTCTGCCACGAGTCCTGCATGGTGTCTGATATGGGAAACATTTTCTTAAAAGTAGGAGGGGGAGCGAACAGAATACCTGGTCTATCCCACTCCTTAGTAACAATGTCCGAAATCCTCTTAGGGACCGGAAAAACATCAGTGTAGGCAGGAACCTCTAGAAATCTGTCCATTTTACATAATTTCTCTGGAACTACAATAGGGTCACAATCATCCAGAGTCGCTAAAACCTCCCTGAGCAATAAGCGGAGGTGTTCTAGTTTAAATTTAAAAGCCGTCATATCTGAGTCTGTCTGAGGAAACATCTTTCCTGAATCAGAAATCTCTCCCTCAGACAGCAAATCCCTCACCCCCCAACTCAGAACATTGTGAGGGTACATCGGATATGGCTAATAAAGCGTCAGAGGGCTCAGCATTTGTTCTCACACCAGACCTGCTGCGCTTCCCCTGCAACCCAGGCAACTTAGATAAAACCTCTGTGAGGGTAGTATTCATAACTGTGGCCATATCTTGCAGGGTGAAAGAATTAGACGCACTAAAAGTACTTGGCGTCGCTTGTGCGGGCGTTAATGGTTGTGACACTTGGGGAGAATTAGATGGCATAACCTGATTCCCTTCTGACTGAGAATCATCCTGCGACATACTTTTAGTAGCTAAAATATATTCTTTGCAATTTATTGACCTTTCAGTGCATGAGGGACACATTCTAAGTGGGGGTTCCACAATGGCTTCTAAACATATTGAACAATGACTTTCCTCAATGTCAGACATATTGAACAGGCTAGTAATGACTACAAACAAGCATGAAAACACTTTATTTAGTGAAAAAAAATAACAATCTTAAAAAACGGTACTGCGCCTTTAAGAGAAAAAAAAGCATACACATTCTGCAAAACTGCTTTAAAATGCACTACATTTTTCAATTTTTTGCAAGCAGACTCAATATGTGTAGTTAAATGTTAAATTTCCTTGTGGGGCAAACTTAACCCTTTAATGTGCAAACCGGATTGAAATTAGGCCTAAATCCGGAAAAAACACCCCCAGCACCTTGCCACAGCCCTACTGTGGCGCCTACCTGCCCTCAGGGATAGTAAATATGGGGTTAAAGCTTCGATTTGGCCCAAAACATCCACAAGGGCCCTCAGGAGTTGGAGCTTGCTGCGTGAAAACAAATAGGCCCCGCCCATCTCACTCGATGTCTCTACAGCCTCAAAGAAACTAGCCATGTGGGTTCTAAGACCCAAAAAATAAGCCAAGTGTACCCTCAATGTTGCCCAAAAAACGTTATTGCCCACAAAACGTTAACAACACTCCCAGTTCATAAAACGTTTGCCCACAAACGTTCAAAACTCAGTGTCAACCATTTTTGTAATTAGCCCCTTATGCAAGCTTAGTAATGCCTTTCTATAGCTCTTAGGATTACTGCTTACCCTTACTCTCATGGGGATACTGTCAGCCTTTCTGAAATACACATAGTCTCTCCAGAAAAAATGACTGAACATACCTCACTGCTATATAACATGAAAATGTTCCTCACACTGAAGTTTCTTGTACTCCTCAGCCTCTGTGGGAACAGCACTGGATCTTAGTTTACAAATGCTAAGATCATCATCCTCCAGGCAGAAGTCTTCATCCATCTGCTGCCTGAGAGTAAATAGTACACACCGGTACCATTTAAAACAAAAAACTCTTGCTTGAAGAAATTAAAAACTAATATTTTATCACCTCTTTCACTTTACCCTTCCTAGTACTTAGAGTAGGCAAGGAGAATGACTGGGGGGTGGAGTCAAGGGAGGAGCTATATAGACAGCTCTGCTGTGGTGCTCTTTGCCACTTCCTGTTAGCAGGAGGATAATATCCCACAAGTAAAGGATGAATCCGTGGACTCGTCGTACCTTATAGATGAAATGAAAGACCCCGGAAATGACAAACTTGCATCACCGGATGTACCTTGGCGCCAAAAAAATTCTCACGCTAAAAATGATGCAATAAACATCAGCATTTTTGCACCTCGCAAGCCTCATTTTGCACGCGAAAATTTAATGAAAGAGCAGTCAATTTGAAAAAAAGACTAAACCCCAGGTAAGAAAAATATTTTCCTTAATATGTTTTACCAAATATGAAACGGAATAGTCTGCAAAAGGAAATATACATAAACCTGACTCATGGCAAATATAAGTACAATACATATATTTAGAACTTATATTAATTCATAAAGTGCCAGACCGTATCTGAGAGTGTCTTAAGTAATGAAAACATACTTACCGAAAGACACCCATCCACATATAGCCAAACCAGTACTGAAACAGTTATCAGTAGAGGTAATGGAATATGAGAGTATATCGTCGATCTGAAAAGGGAGGTAGGAGATGAATCTCTATAACCGATAACAGAGAACCTATAAAATAGATTTCCCGTGAGGAAAAACATTGCATTCAATAGGTGATACTCACTTCACATCCCTCTGACATTCACTGTACTCTGAGAGGAATCTGGCTTCAAAATGCTGAGAAGCACATATCAACGTAGAAATCGTAGCACAAACTTACTTCACCGCCTCCATAGGAGGGAAAGTTTGTAAAACTGAATTGTGGGTGTGGTGAGGGGTGTATTTATAGGCATTTTGAGGTTTGGGAAACTTTGCCCCTCCTGGTACGATTGTATATCCCATACGTCACTAGCTCATGGACTCTTGCCAATAAATAAATGTTTAAACCAATTTTTAGTTGAGCAAGCCTTCCACACAACTTCAGCATCAGAAGGAGGAATTATACTGCATGAATCTGAAATTTCACCCTCAGATGCACCCGAGGAATCTTCATCCTCAGGCTTCTGAGAGGAAATACTTTGATTAGCCACTTCAGGATCAGAAACCTTACTTACTGTTTCTTTAAATTTCCTTTTGCGTTTTCCCTGCAGCATGGGAAAAGCAGACACCGCCTCAGATACCGCAGAAGATACCTGGGCAGTAATATCTTGCAAAATAACGCCAGACGGAGCATGAGAGGAAACGCAGGGCACTGCATGTGCAGATGAATAGGGTTGGGACGCTTGAGGAGAAAGCTACGGCACATCTGAAACAGGAGGCTCCTGAACAGCATCCGCCTTAGCTAATGATGGCTCAGGGTCAAAAAGTCAATTTCTAGAAGTTCTTTTAATACATGAACAAAAAGGTACTGGGGGTTCCACCTGGGCATCAAAACATAAGGTACATGTAACATCCTGCACAGCCTCCTGATCCATAATACAAAAAGAAACAAATAAAAAAATACAAACTTTTTTTTTTATATATCTTTTAACAAAGGATATAATACAGAATAAAAAAAAACACGTTCTTAAATAAATGTTCCATTTAAATTTACCAAATCAAGAAAACATACCCCAGGCAGCACTTTACACCTCAGAAAAAATACTGTGGTGCCCTACCTGTCCTGCAACCCGCAGCAAACTGAGGAAAAAAACAATCCCGTTTACAATCCGGATTTCCAGAGAAGCAAAAACAGCAAGAAGCCTTCTAAACAGCAGAGCCATCTGAAATATGGGCATCTCACTCTTACAGGAAGTGAAAAAAAGTGCCAAAAAACTCTGACATCACAAAATCAGAACCTCCCTATAAGGGGCGGGTCCTACAGCTGACAAAAAAAGCCATTTTTTTTTAAACTTTCTTGAAAAACAGGCTTAAAAACAAACAATAAAACTCTCCAAAAAAGTATACAATCGGTTACTAAAAACGGATCCTCGCTGAACCATCAATAAAATAAATAACTCCTCCACTAACAGTGCCTGCAAAAACTGCCATAAAAACCTGCACCCTGACCGGAATAATAAAAAACATCCCTCTGCAGCATTTCAGCTGAATAAGTGCCAAATTCTTCCCTGCTACATAGAAAAATAAAACTGGCACTTACCTCAATATTTATCTGTCCGGCAGCAGGACAGCTCACCTGGTTTGAGAGGATGCCATCCCTCACATGGACCTGTGGAAATACAGAAAGACTGAATAAACTTACTCAGGCTAAATAAATCTAAATAGGGCAGCAAAATGTTTTGGGAAAACACAGTGAGGATTGTACCCCACAAGTTCCCAATTGCTTAAAAGCCACCATGGCCCTGCTGAAGATACTGACATGGGCTAAGTCTAGACCCTTTAGAAAGATCAGAGCAAACCTACTATGCTTTAAAATAAAAAAATCTTCATTGTAGATCAGACAATAAAAATTCACCTCCTCCTTGCACCGCAGGCAAAGAGAATGACTAGAGGTTATGAGTAAGGGAAGTGACATATATAGCAGCTTTGCTGTGGTGCTCTTTGCCTCCTCCTGCT
The DNA here is from genome assembly GCF_027579735.1 of Bombina bombina. NCBI lineage: Eukaryota > Metazoa > Chordata > Amphibia > Anura > Bombinatoridae > Bombina > Bombina bombina. Next base: position 976,834,609 of record NC_069503.1, read on the forward strand.
GGCCAGGAGTGATATTCCCACTAGTAATTGAGGATTCCGTGGACTCACACTAAACCCTTGAAGACGGCCTCTTATCTAAATGCATTTGACAGTTTTTCCCAGATAGAGGGCATTAGTTCATGTGTTTCATATAGATAACATTGTGCTCATGCACGTGAAGTTATTTGAGAGTCAGCACTAATTGCCGGTAATGCAAGTCTGTCAAAAGATCTGAGATAAGGAGGCAGTCAGCAGAAGCTTAGATACAAGGTAATTACAGAGGTAAAAAGTATATTTCTATAACAGTGTTGGTTATGCATTACTGGGGAATGTTAAATAAAGTGATTATCTATCTTTTTAAACAATAACATTTTTGGTGTTTACTATCCTTTTAAGGTCGGTGATGGAAGAAGAGGATAAAAATTAGACAGATTTTTTGGGCTTCTCAGATTTTTTAATCTTACAGAAAAGCTCTGCAAAATTCTTCAAAATCTAGAAGCCAGCACATAAATGTAACCTCAAACTTTTGGCCATCTTTTAATAGATATATATCTTTTATATGACTTTGAGAGTCCAAAAGCCATCATATGCGGAATTAAACTCAATTTTACTAGGAAGAGGCAAAAACACCTGACATACCAGAGCTTTTAATCCTCCCACTGTCACAGAATCCCTCAGACAATTTTTTTGACTCCAACAAACAGGCCCATTTATCAAGCTCCGTATGGAGCTTGAAGGGCCGTGTTTCTGGCGAGTCTTCAGACTCGCCAGAAACACAAGTTATGAAGCAGCGGTCTAAAGACCGCTGCTTCATAACCCTGTCCGCCTGCTCTGAGCAGGCGGACAGGAACCGCCGGAAATCAACCCGATCGAATACGATCGGGTTGATTGACAGCTCCCTGCTGGCGGCCGATTGGCCGCGAGTCAGCAGGGGGCGGCGTTGCACCAGCAGCTCTTGTGAGCTGCTGGTGCAATGTTAAATGTGGAGAGCGTATTGCTCTCCGCATTTAGCGAGGTCTTGCGGACCTGATCCGCAGTGTCGGATCAGGTCCGCAAGCCCTTTGATAAATGGGCCCCAAGGAGTGAGGTGAATTCAGAAGCACTGATCTACACAATGTTGGGAGGGGCTCTCTAACCAACCTAAGAATTTTTTCTCCTTAAGAATACCTAAGAAGGGCATAGAGTTAGACATATGAAATTCAAACTGCTTTTGCAGTTTATTATGCATTAATAATATGCTAGTCTTGAAATTAAAGGGATACTAAACCCAAATGTTTTCTTTAATGATTCAGATAGAGCATGCGATTTTAAGCAACTTTCTAATTCCTATTATCACTTTTTCTTCATTCTCTTGAATGCTCTATTTGAATCATGAAAGAAAGAAATTGTGTTTAGTGTGTCTTTAAATGTAATTCTGGAAATGCTACATTTAGTGGCAAAATTGTACCCCCACAAAAGTGTTGCAGTTTAGAGACCTCTATTTTAATTCCACCAACAAACTGTGGAGAGGGAAATTCCTACATTAAGACGGTTAGTAGAATAAGGAATGTTTGTAATATCAAAAAAAAAAAAAAAAAAATCAGATAAGGAAGCTTTAAACCCCTTCACTGCTGAGAATTTCAGAGAAGAACTTGTCCAAAATACAGGAGAAATTTTAGCATTTTTGCTAACACTCAATTTAAACAGAAATAAGAAAAAGCCTTTTTTTTAAAACTACATTTTTTTTTAATTATACAACCCAAGATATTGATCTAGGGCAATTTTGGTATATTCCATGCCACCATTTCACAGCCAAAATGCAATCATATAAAAATCATATATTTTAAAAAAAAAAAACTTTTTTCACAAACTTTGCGATTCGCACTGAAATTATTTACATACTGCTTCTGCAATCATAGCACAAATGATTGAAAAAGCTTCTCTGGGATCCCCTTTGTTCAGAAATAGCAGACATGCTTAGCTATGCCATTGGTTTTTGAATAGAATTATGAAAAAGTTTGCAGAAAGGACCATGTGGCAGCCTTGCAGATTTGCTCCACAGATGCTTCAATTTAAAAGTCCAGGAAGAAGAGACAGCCCTAGTGGAATGAGCCATGAATCTCTCAGGAGACCGTTGTCCAGCTGTCTCATAAGCCGACCGGATAACACTTCTCAACCAGAGAAACAGAGTAGTAGAAGTGGCCTTCTGACCCTTAACAGAGAAAACAACGAACAGGGCAGAAGAAAGCCGAATATATTTAGTAGTTTGAAGGTAAGATTCTAGAGCACACACACAACATCCAGGTTGTGCAAAAGACGTTCTTTCTGAGAAGAAGAATTAGGACAAAAAGAAGAAACAACAATCTCCTGATTAATATTGCGATCCGACACTACCTTAGGAAGAAATCCCAGCTTAGTACGAAGGACCGCCTTATCCGCATGAAAAATAAGGTAAGGGGAATCATACTGCAGAGCCGAAAGCTGGGAAACTCTGCGAGCAGAAGAAATAGCAAGAAGAAACAAAACCTTCCAAGATAATTTAATATCAACAGAATGAATCGTCTCAAACCAAGCCTGTTGCAAAACTTTAAGAACAAGATTAAGGCTCCAAGGAGAAGCAACAGGTTTAAAACAGGCCTGAACAAAAGGTTGAACATCTGGTAAATCTGCCAGATGTTTGTGCAAAAGAATAGCCAGTGCAGAAATCTGACCCTTCAGAGTGCTGACTAACAAACCTTTCTCCAGGCCCTCCTGAAGAAAAGACTAGATTCGAGGAACCCCTACCCTGCTCCAAGAGAAACGTTTCGACTCACACCAATAAAGGTATATACGCCAAATCCTAAAAGTAACAGGCTTACGGGCCTGAAGCATGGTATCAATGACCTTCTCAGAGAAGCCACGCCTAGCCAAAACTAGGCTTTCAATCTCCAAGCAGTCAGCTTCAGAGAATCCAGATTTGGGTGGAGGAAGGGACCCTAAAGTAGAAGGTCCTTCCTCAGAGGTAACCTCCAAGGTGTAAGAGAGGACATCTTCACCAGATCCGCGAACCAGATCCTGCGAGGCCAAGCCAGAGCTATTAGAATCACAGACATTCTCTCCTGTTTGATACGAGCAATGATTTGTGGAAGAAGAGCAAACGGAGGAACCAGGAACGCTAGACCGAAGTTCCAAGGAATCCTGCAAAAACCACCACAAAAGGAGTCTCTTGTTAGGGGATCCAGAGCTATCTTCTGCAAGAGATCTGAGTGGTCTCCGTTCCATTGACTGAGCATGCCTAGCTGTAGAGGTATCAGATGGAACCGAGCAAAAGGAATGATGTCCATTGAAGCAACCATTGGACAAATTACTTCCATGCATTGAGCCACTGAAGGACGGACAGAAGACTGAAGAGAAAGAAGCAAGAAATTTGGATTTTCTGACATCCATCAGAAAAATATTAATTGATAGAGAATCCATAATTGTTTCCAAGAAACACACCCTGGTATCTGGTACCAGGGAACTTTTTTACAGATTCACTTTCCACCATGGGAATGTAGAATATACAACAAAATCTCTTTATGAGATATTGCTAGCTGAAAAAATGGCGCTTGAACCAAGATGTCATCCAGGTAAGGCGCCACCGCTATTCCCTGAGATCTGACCATCCCTAAAAGAGCCCCTAGAACCCTTGTAAAGATTTGAGGAGCCGAAGTCAGACCAAAAGGAAGGGCAACAAACTGGAAATGCTTGTCCAGAAAAGCAAACCTCAGAAACTAGTGGTGTTCCCTGTGAATGAGAACATGAAGATACACGTCCTTCAGATTTATGGTCATCATGAAATGACCATCCTGTACCACTGAAAGAATGGAACAAATAGTTTCCATCTTTTTGGTAACCACAAAGAGATTTGAATAGAATTCTTGACCCAGTTCCCCTGCGGAAACTGGAACACTCCCAGTGAAGATAGGTCCTTTACGCTGTTTAAGAAGGCCTCTCTCTTTACCTGGTTTGCAGATAACCTTGACAAGAAAAATCTGCCCGGGGGGGCAAGACTTGGCATTCCAGGGTTACAGGATAGGATTCATGTCCACAGTCCAAGGATCTGGGACATTGCGTATCCAAGTCTGCCAAAAAAAAGGAAAACCTGCCCCCACTTGATCCCGGACTGGATCGGGGACAGTCCCTTCATGTCTATTTAGAATCAGAAGAAGGCTTCTTGGCTTGTTTCCCCTTGTTCCAAGGTTTACCAGATCTCTAAGAGGACCTGGCTTGGAAGAGGAAAACGTTTATCCTTTTAAGTTACGTAAGGAGTGAAAATTAGAATTTTGGCAAACACTAGGTCTATTTTTCTTGTCCTGCGGTAGGAAAGATCCCCTTTTCCTCAGTAATCTAGAAAATGATCTCAGCCAAACCCGGACCAAAAAAAGTCTTTCAACCACAGGGCTCAGCAATCTAGAACTGCAAGACTAAAAATATTGGCCCTTAGTCTGACCATTTGCATGCTGGCATCACATATAAAAGTCTCAGCCAGCTTTAGAGCCTTGATCCTATCCTGGAACTCCTCTATAGTAGTCTCTTCTGAAATCAGGTCAGACAAGACATCCCACCAATAAGGTGCTGCTCCAGCAACAGTAGCAATGCTTGCCACAGGTTGCCATTGTAACCCCTGATGAATATACATCTTTCAAAAAGTAAGCCTCCAGCTTCTTATCCATTGGATCTCTGAAAAAAGAACTATCCTCAATAGGGATAGTTCTCTTGGATATAGTTGATAGCTCCCTCTACCTTAGGTACAGTGCACTATGAGTCACTTACAGAGTCAGCCACTGGAAACATTTTCTTAAAAACAGGCAATGGGGAAAAAGGAATCCCTGGCTTTTCCCATTCCTGAGCTTTTCCGACATACGGTTTGGAACTGGAAAAACTTCAGATGAAGGAATGACATTGAACACTGTTAAGCTTATTCGATTTCTTTGGGGTCTCAGTAGACAGTAGAGTCAGAGTCATCCAAAATAGCAAGGACCTTCCTTCAAAAGTAACAGGTGGTGTTCTAGCTAAAACCTAAAATTAACCTCCTCAAGATCTGCAGTACTAGCCACTACAGTCTCAGAGTTAGAAATCCCGCCCTCAGAAGACACTGAGGAATCCTCTTCATCAGATGAGAGAGACTGACTAATGCAGCTTTAGCGGAGTCAGAATCCTTGCTAACTCTTACGCTTACCAGCAAAAACGCTGACAAAGCAATAGAAACCGCAGAAGTTATCTGCGCGGCAAAATCCTCTGGTAAATAAACACCTCCAGAATGAAGTTGAGAGGAACCGCAGGGTACTGTATGTGAAAACTTGAGCTATGTTTGGGGACAGCTGAGGCATGGCACAGACATTATCCTAAAAGACAGTGGTCTCTGAGAGGGGAATATTATTTTTAGACAAAAAAACATAAAAATTATGCTTACCTGATAATTTCATTTCCATCGAGGGGAGGGGAGTCCACGGCTTCATTCATTACTATTGGGAATTAAGAACCTGGCCACCAGGAGGAGGCAAAGACACCCCAGCCAAAGGCTTAAATACCTACCCCACTTCCCTCATCATTCCGCAGAGGAAACCAGGAACAGTAGGAGAAATATCAGAGTAAAAAGGGTGCCAGAAGATAAATAAATTTAGGGCCACCCAACGGAAATACGGGCGGGAGCCGTGGACTCTCCTCCCTTTGATAGAAATTAAATGATCAGGTAAGCATAATTTATGTTTTCCATCTAAATGGGAGGAGACTCCATGTCTTCATTCATTACTATTGGGAACATATACTCAAGCTCTAGAGGACACTTATTGAAACCGGGAGGGTAAAAGGCGGGCCCTAATCTGAGGGCACCACAGCCTGCAAAACCTCTCCCAAAAACAGCTTCTGCGGAAGCAATAATGTCAAATTTGTAAAACTTTGTAAAAGTGTGTGAGGAGGACCAAGTAGCTGCCTTACAAATTTGCTCCATAGAGGCCTCATTCTTGAAGGCCCAAGACGAAGCCACAGTTCTAGATGAATGAGCCGTGATCCTCTGAGGAGGCTTATGTCCCGCTGTCTCATAAACCAAGTGAATCAAGCTCCTCAACCAAAAAGACAAAGAAGTAGCAGAGGCCCTTTGCCCCTTGTGCTTCCCTGAATACATCACAAAAAGAGATGTAGACTGTCTGAAATCCTTTGTAGCCTGAAGATAGAACTTCAAGGCACGAACCACATCCAGGTTATGAAGTAACCTCTCCTTTGAAGAAGAAGGGTTAGGACACAGAGAAGGAACAACTATTTCCTGATTGATGTCACGGTTAGACACCACCTTGGGTAGGAACCCCAACCCAGTGCGAACTACAGCCTTATCCACATGAAACACCAGATAAGGAGGATCACATTGCAAGGCAGCTAGTTCAGATACTCTGCGTGCCGATGCAATAGCCCACAGGAAGAGAACCTTCCAGGATAGAATCTTAATGTCAATGGAATGCATAGGTTCAAACGGAACCCACTGCAAAACCTTAAGGACTAAATTTAAGCTACAAGGTGGAGCCAACTGTCTAAAGACAGGCCTGATTCTAGACAGAGCCTGAACAAAAGATTGAATGTCGGGGAGCTCAGCGAGTCTCCTATGCAACAAAACTGAAAATACCGAAATCTGTCCCTTTAAAGGAAGTAGCGGCAAGACCCTTCTCCAAACCCTCTTGGAGAAAGGACAGAATCCTGGATACCTCCACCTTATGCCAAGGATATCCCTGCTTCTCACATCAGGACAAGTAAGTCTTCCACACCTTATGGTAGATGCGACGAGTGACTGGCTTCCTTGCCTGAATTAGAGTATCAATCACACTTTCTGAAAAGCCTCTCTTGACTAAGACAAGGCGTTCAATCTCCACGCAGTCTCAGAGAATCTAGATTTCGATGTTGAAAGGGGCCATGTAAAAGCAGATCCCTGCGACAGGGTAACCTCCACGGCGGAGAGGACGACATCCCCACCAGATCCGCAAACCACATCCTCCGTGGCCACGAAGGAGCAAGCAGAATGGCCTGGACCAGCTCCTGTTTGATGCGTGCCACTACGCGAGGTAGAAGTGGTAATGGTGGAAATATGTAAGCTAGACTGAATCTCCATGCAACCTCTAAGGCATCTATCTCCTCTGCCTGGGGATCCCTGGACCTCGACCTGTATCAAGAAGCTTGCAATTGAGTCTGGACACCATGAGATCTATCTCAGGCGCTCCCCATCTGTGGGAAATCTCTGCAAACACCTCGGGGTGAAGAGACTATTCCCCCGGATGGAAGGATTGTCTGCTGCCAGTTCTCCACACCTGGAATGTGAATCGCAGAGAGCGAGCAGTCGTGGAACTCCACCCACTCCAGAATCCGAGACACCTCTCTCATTGCGAGACCCTGATGGTTGATGTAAGCCACGTGGTAATGTTGTCGGTCTGGAATCTGATGAAACTGACCGACCCCAGAGAAGGCCATGCCTTCAGAGCATTGTAACCTCCTCACTGGACCACTTTCCTTGTGCCATCCTGGCACCCCAAACAGCTCCCCATCCTGTCAGACTGGCGTCCGTGGTCACAATCTCCCAGGCCTGTCGTAAGAAGGATGTCCCCATGGATAGTTGCTCCAGACGAATCCACCAAGAGAGGGAGTTCCGAGTCCGAGCATCTATGGATATCAGCTGTGATAGATCTGAATGATCTCCGTTCCACTGTCTCAACATGCACAATTGAAGAGGTCTGAGATGGAACCTGGCGAATGGGATGACATCTATGCTTAACCAACACAATTGTTGGTTAATATATGTATGGTTACTTTATGCTGAATTATCATCATCATAATAGAAATATATTAAGATACTGATTTAAACATTTCATATTATAGATCATAATATCTAATATTGCATCAAATTAACAAGTTAGTGTTTAGTTATATACTACCCTTTCCTGGCACACCTCCTTTTCAGACACACTCACTTGGTAAAGTTTGGTGTCTAGTGGTTTTTTTGACACCATGAGACCTATCACCTCCATACATTGAGCCATCGACGAGCTTGTGGAGGAGTGAAGGGCAAGACAATGGCGGACGCAAGCTTCCTGCGCCGCTGATCTGTGAGAAATATCTTCATGGACATAGAGTTTATTATCATGCCCAGGAACTCCACCCTGTTGCTGGGAACTCTTTCCTGCGTTCATCTTCCAACCGTAAGATTGGAGCAGAAGACCCCTCGAATGATCCTCTGCGAGGCCGAGCGACGCACCTGAACTAGGATCTCGTCCAGGTAAGTCGCCACCATGATGCCCCTGGATCTGGCCACTGCAAGCAGCAACCCCAGAACCTTCGTGAAGACTCTCGGGGCCGTCGCCAGACCAAAAGGAAGGGCCACAAACTGGAAATCATAGGAACCTGAAAATGGTCCCTGTCAATTGGCACATGAAGGTAAGTGTCCTTCAAGTCTACAGTTGTCATGAACTGTCCCTCTTAAACTAAGGGCAGAATAGCTCTTATCATTTCCATTTTGAACGATGGAACACTCAGAAACTTGTTTAAACACTTTAGGTCCAGAATCGGGTGGAACGTGCCCTTCTTTGGAACCACAAAAAGGTTAATAGTACCCTAGACCCATTTCTGCTAGGGGTACTGGTACAATAACCCCGAGAGAGGCGAGATCCCTCACACTCTAGAAAGGCCTCTTTCTTCTCTGGTCTTGAAGACAGGTTTGACAGGAGGAATCTGCCCTCGAGCGGATGGGATCTGAACCCTATACGGTAACCCTGGGAGACCACTTCTAGAACCTGAGGGTCCTGGATGTCCTGCAACCATACGTCTGACAATAGAGAAAATCTGCCCCCTACGTGATCCGGAGACCGGTCGGGGCCGCCCCTTCATGCCGATTTCGTCTCAGCGGGCTTCTTGCTCTGCTTAGACTTGTTCCAATAACAAATAAAGTCAAAAATTAAACTACAAAGTATATTGAAAAGAAATATATATATATATATATATATATATATATATATTCAATGTCAAGGATATGTGTGATCTATGTAACTCTCCTCACTCACAGTGGGTTTTCTCCAAACCTCAGAAAAATAAAAACAAATATAGTGCAATAAAATTTTGATAACAAGGATGGTATTCACAACAGTGGTCCCTCCAAGGGGCTACTCACACTTTGAATAGCCACCCAGGCTCTAGGTTCAGACGCACACCCGGTTTTATACTGCCAGGCTTCCAGTATAACTTCAAATGCAGACCGCTGCTATAATAAATATATTTTTAATAAAATAAATATAAAATATTAAAAAGCCACAGATAATACTCTAACAGTGATAGTTACTTGGGTATCTGTTCCACTTTTTGCATATGGTGGGAGTGGGTGTCACAAATTTGGTGGATCTACGGTAAATAGCCTGCCAAATGGCTTAAGCTAACCACAATCCAAGTGTCAACCCCTCGATACCTGTCCTGGTAACCAATTGTTTGTACAAGAGTAGTGCCAATATCGTGATTCCAAAGTCCGACGTACATTTCCCCGTAAGTGTATGGCTTTTTCAAGGTAGTGGATAGTCAAGATCCCTTAGGACTTGTCCGCTTTTGTGGCAGGTTTGCTGGCGCTGGGCCTTGTCCCCACGAAAGGGACAAAAAGTAGATCCTTTAGGCTTAGCCTTCTTATCCTGCGGTAGGAAAGCTCCCTTGCCTCCCGTAACTGTGAAAATAATCAAATCCAATCCTGGACCGAACAGGATCTTTCCTTGGAAAGGCAGGGACAATAGCCTCATCTTAGGGGTCATGTCCGCAAACCAAGATTTTAGCCACAGAGCCCTGCGCGTTTAAACAGAAAAAACAGACACCTTAGCATTTAGGGGAATAATTTGCATATTGGCATCACAGATGAAAGAATTGGAAATTTTCAGCGCCTTAATCTTCTCCTGTATCTTGTCAATGGATGTCTCCCCCTCGACCATTTCACACAGGGATTCACACCAATATGTCCCAGCTCTAGCGACCACCGCAACGGCCGCTGCTGGTAGAAAAACAAACCCTGTGAGCTGAAACATCTTTCTCAACATGTTTTCCAGCTTTTTATCCATGGGCTCTTTAAATGACCAACTATCCTCGAGGGGAATAGTCATCTGCTTCGCGAGCGTAGAGATAGCCCCATCCACCTTATGGATGGTCCCCCACAGCTCAAGCTGAGATTCTGGGACGGGGAACAGTTTTTTAAAGGAAGAAGAAGGGGAAAAGGAAGAACCTAATCGCTCCCATTCGTTCTTATTAATATTAGCCATCTTAACGGGAATCCGGGAAAGACTGAGGTACTACCCTGTCCTCGTTTACCTTGTCAAGCTAAGGAATCACAGGTTCCTCCGGTATCTTAGGTTCCGGAACCTCCAGAGTTGCAAGCGTAGCAGAAATCGCAAATTCTCCATCCTAAACCTATAACCAGGCTCCTCTGCCACCGGAGGTTTAGATGATACAGACTGCGACACAGAAGGGGCCTCCTCCAGAAGAGTCTGAGTGGGCCTCGTCATCGTATAGAGCCTCTGGATCTTCCATCGGCGATGACAAACCCCGGGCTGGGCCGCTATGATAAACCCAACGCTTGCGCTTAGCAGAACGTAGTAAGGCATGGATCACTTTCGAAACCGCTGATTCCAGTTGGTACGTCTGACGGCCAACGAATCTCTCGTGAAGGAGTAACTGTTGGACCTCGGACCCCTGCATGTGCAATCTAAGATGAATGTAGGGAACGCACCTCCCGGGACGAAGAACCCTCAGAGGTGGACGGCTCAGTAGTACTAGACATCCGTTTAGATTTAGATGTTGTAACTTTATCAAGGCATGTGGAACATAGTGGAGCAGGCTGATCTACCATAACCTCCTCACAATAAACCCAGGAATGAGAATTTATTTATTAAAAAGGCACCTTTATACCACCAATGGCCGGGGCACTCACCACCTCCTAGGACCCGGACTACAGAAACCGCAACGTCTCCTGCGCCACAGATCAAAAGGAAGCATACATAGTCATACCCAGTCACATGGAATGCCTGGCAGGACCGCTCCTGCACTAGGGAAAAACACGCCAAAAAATGTCCGCACAAAGATTCTATTAGTAAACTAAAAGTTCCACACATTGCCAGAGCCTCATCTCGCACATAACGCAGCAATGACACAATAAACAATTTCATGTATAAAGATCCCTGTTCAATAATGCCCCTTCCAGGAATATTAACCCTTGATTCTGTAAAGATAAAAAGGGGCCACACTGTGACCCTGTCTTCTATGTTATCATTAATTACTGTATAAAAAATTAAACAATCTTGCCAGAATCTACACTGTGAAACAGGAACACGGCCCTTCAAATGTGATAGGTTAGTAGCTTCGCTCCTGACATGGACTTGAGTGAAGAAAGCAGACAGCGATTGGTTATGGAGATGTATATGAGTCTGGATGGTTTCGCAGAAAGACTCTCCCTGCATCTCCGGACTATAACTTTCGCCCAGACTCTCACTGAGAGGCTGACAGGACTACTTAAAACTCCAGTCCCACTGCAAAGAGTACTACCCTCCATAAGAGACTACTCCGAAACTCCGGCACTCCTCTGCCATCCTCCTGCGACGAAAGGCAAAGAATGACTGGGGGATGAGGGAAGTGGGGGAGGTATTTATGCCTTTGGCTGGGGTGTCTTTGCCTTCTCCTGGTGGCCAGGTTCTTAATTCCCGATAGTAATGAATGAAGCCGTGGACTCTCCTCCTTTAGATGAAAACATATTGTTTAAGCAAGGATAGCCAAACTGCACAGGAGGAATAAATTGAGCCTCCAATGTAAAATAAACCTGAGAGGGGACTTTTATTTTTCAAAAGGCACATTAGGATTTGCTTCAGTGTCCGTTGTAGACAGAAATTGGTCCCCACTAGCAAATATACTTTATATATTCTCCATATATAAGATTAAAACTCACCACTCCAACACACCAGTTAAGAAATCCCACTAGTAGTAGATGTGAATGACCTGGAGAGTCAGATCTTGATAGAAAATAAGAAACAGCTGATAAACTGCTAAAAAGCTCTCTCCTCACTATCAAACTGATCATCACTAAAAACTCTGGTCTGTAAGTTGACTGAACAGACTGTCAAACCCTCCGCTCAACATCGGCTCAAAATAAAGTTGTGGAGCAGAAGCACAGAGGGCGGTCACATGACCGCATCAGAAATTAAAGTGCACCACAGAGTTAGACAACAACGGTGTGAAGGGGGGGCGGAGCTTGGCCGTTCAGTGACATGGCCGTGTAAAGAAACAGCTCCTAGGCCCACGCCATTCAAACCCAACAGCTACAGATGACCAAAGCCTTCGAAAACACAGGTGGGGAGCATCGGAGGGAGCCGCCGCATCTGCGGAGGCTCACAAACGAGACACGCAGCGGTATCACAGAAGGGCCGAAATCCATCACGGCCCTACTTAGCCCCGGAGCAAATATAGGAGCGGAGGCACGCATCAGTCACAGAGCTCCCAGCACAACCGCAACACCTGGCTCACAAGGCAGTAAGCAGTTCTAGCATGACAACGGGCGGCTCACTTAAGATCATACGCCATGTGGCAAGGCCATGAAATAACGGCTGGCGGCGTTGGGACAGACAGGGAGCCGCACTGGGGACAAAAAATCAGCAGGTGGAAAAACATAATTTATGCTCACCTGATAAATGTATTTCTCCTGTGATGTATCGAGTCCACGGATTCATCCATACTTGTGGGATATTCTCCTTCCTAACAGGAAGTGGCAAAGAGAGCACCCACAGCAGAGCTGTCTATATAGCTCCTCCTTTAGCTCCGCCCCCCCCAGTCATTCGACCGAAGGCTAGGAAGAAAAAGGAGAAACTATAGGGTGCAGAGGTGACTGAAGTTTTTTAAAATAAAAATATACTACCTGTCTTAAATAAACAGGGCGGGCCGTGGACTCGATACATCACAAGAGAAATAAATTTATCAGGTAAGCATAAATTCTGTTTTCTCTTGTAAGATGTATCGAGTCCACAGATTCATCCACACTTGTGGGATACCAATACCAAAGCTTTAGGACACGGATGAAGGGAGGGACAAGACAGGTACCTTAAACGGAAGGCACCACTGTTTGTAGAACCTTTCTCCCAAAAATAGCCTCCGAAGAAGCAAAAGTATCGAATTTGGAAAATTTGGAAAAAGTATGAAGCGAAGACCAAGTCGCCGCCTTACAAATCTGTTCAACAGAAGCATCATTTTTAAAAGCCCATGTGGAAGCCACTGCTCTAGTAGAATGAGCAGTAATCCTTTCAGGAGGCTGCTGGCCAGCAGTCTCATAAGCCAAACGGATGAATGTTTTTCAGCCAAAAGGAAAGAGAGGTAGCCGTAGCCTTTTGACCTCTCCGTTTACCAGAATAAACAAACAAACAATGAAGATGTTTGACGGAAATCTTTAGTTGCTTGTAAGTAGAACTTTAAAGCACGAACCACATCAAGATTGTGCAACAGACGTTCCTTCTTTGATGAAGGATTACGACAAAGTGAAGGAACAACAATCTCATGATTGATATTCCTATTAAAAAACAAAATTTATGCTTACCTGATAAATTTCTCTTTCTCTTGTGGTGTATCCAGTCCACGGCTTCATCCATTACTTGTGGGATATTCTCCTTCCCAACAGGAAGTTGCAAGAGGACACCCACAGCAGAGCTGTCTATATAGCTCCTCCCCTAACTGCCACCTCCAGTCATTCGACCAAAGACAAGTAAGAAAAAGGAGAAACTATAGGGTGCAGCGGTGACTGTAGTTTAAAAAATAAAAACACCTGCCTTAAAGTGACAGGGCGGGCCGTGGACTGGATACACCACAAGAGAAAGGAATTTATCAGGTAAGCATAAATTTTGTTTTCTCTTGTAAGGTGTATCCAGTCCACGGGTTCATCCATTACTTGTGGGATACCAATACCAAAGCTTTGGGGCACGGATGAAGGGAGGGACAAGGCAGGTACTTAAACAGAAGGCACCACTGCCTGTAAGACCTTTCTCCCAAAAATAGCCTCCGAGGAAGCAAAAGTATCAAATTTGTAGAATTTAGAAAAAGTATGAAGCGAAGACCAAGTCGCTGCCTTACAAATCTGTTCAACAGAGGCCTCATGTTTAAAAGCCCATGTGGAAGCTACAGCTCTAGTAGAATGAGCTGTAATTCTTTCAGGAGGCTGCTGGCCAGCAGTCTCATAGGTTAAACAAATTATGCTTCTTAGCCAAAAAAGAAAGAGAAGTTGCTGAAGCCTTTTGGCCTCTCCTCTTTCCAGAGGAGACAACAAACAATGCAGATGTTTGACGAAAATCCTTAGTAGCTTGCAAATAAAACTTTAAAGCACGAACCACGTCAAGATTGTGTAACAGACGTAGGATTAGGACACAGTGACGGAACAACAATTTCCTGATTGATATTCCTATTAGATACTACCTTAGGAAGAAACCCAGGTTTGGTACGCAAAACTACCTTATCTGCATGGAAGATCAGATAACAAAATTTATGCTTACCTGATAAATTCCTTTCTCCTGTAGTGTGGTCAGTCCACGGGTCATCATTACTTCTGGGATATTAACTCCTCCCCAACAGGAAGTGCAAGAGGATTCACCCAGCAGAGCTGCCATATAGCTCCTCCCCTCTACGTCACACCCAGTCATTCGACCGAGAACCAACGAGAAAGGAGAAGCCAAAGGGTGCAGTGGTGACTGGAGTATAATTTAAAAATTTAGACCTTCCATAAAAACAGGGCGGGCCGTGGACTGACCACACTACAGGAGAAAGGAATTTATCAGGTAAGCATAAATTTTGTTTTCTCCTGTTAAGTGTGGTCAGTCAACGGGTCATCATTACTTCTGGGATACCAATACCAAAGCTAAAGTACACGGATGACGGGAGGGACAGGCAGGCTCTTTATACGGAAGGAACCACTGCCTGAAGAACCTTTCTCCCAAAAACAGCCTCCGAAGAAGCAAAAGTGTCAAATTTGTAAAATTTGGAAAAAGTATGAAGAGAAGACCAAGTTGCAGCCTTGCAAATCTGTTCAACAGAAGCCTCATTCTTAAAGGCCCAAGTGGAAGCCACAGCTCTAGTAGAATGAGCTGTAATTCTTTCAGGAGGCTGCTGTCCAGCAGTCTCATAGGCTAAACGTATTATGCTACGAAGCCAAAAAGAGAGAGAGGTAGCCGAAGCTTTTTGACCTCTCCTCTGACCAGAATAAACGACAAACAGGGAAGACGTTTGTCGAAAATCCTTAGTTGCCTGTAGATAAAATTTCAGGGCACGGACTACATCTAGATTGTGTAGAAGACGTTCCTTCTTCGAAGAAGGATTAGGACACAAAGATGGAATAACAATCTCTTGATTGATATTCCTGTTAGTGACCACCTTAGGTAAGAACCCAGGTTTAGTACGCAGAACTACCTTGTCTGAATGAAAAATCAGATAAGGAGAATCACAATGTAAGGCAGATAACTCAGAGACTCTTCGAGCCGAGGAAATAGCCATTAAAAACAGAACTTTCCAAGATAACAGCTTGATATCAATGGAATGAAGGGGTTCAAATGGAACACCCTGTAAAACATTAAGAACTAAGTTCAAACTCCATGGTGGAGCAACAGTTTTAAACACAGGCTTGATCCTAGCTAAAGCCTGACAAAAAGCTTGAACGTCCGGAACCTCTGACAGACGTTTGTGTAAAAGAATGGACAGAGCTGAAATCTGTCCCTTTAAGGAACTAGCGGATAAACCCTTTTCTAAACCTTCTTGTAGAAAAGACAATATCCTAGGAATCCTAACCTTACTCCATGAGTAACTCTTGGATTCGCACCAATAACATAATTTATGCTTACCTGATAAATTCCTTTCTTCTGTTGTGTGATCAGTCCACGGGTCATCATTACTTCTGGGATATAACTCCTCCCCAACAGGAAATGCAAGAGGATTCACCCAGCAGAGCTGCATATAGCTCCTCCCCTCTACGTCACTCCCAGTCATTCGACCAAGAATCAACGAGAAAGGAGAAACCAAGGGTGAAGTGGTGACTGGAGTATAATTTAAAAAATATCTACCTGCCTTAAAAAACAGGGCGGGCCGTGGACTGATCACACAACAGAAGAAAGGAATTTATCAGGTAAGCATAAATTATGTTTTCTTCTGTTATGTGTGATCAGTCCACGGGTCATCATTACTTCTGGGATACCAATACCAAAGCAAAAGTACACGGATGACGGGAGGGATAGGCAGGCTCATTATACCGAAGGAACCACTGCCTGAAGAACCTTTCTCCCAAAAATAGCCTCCGAAGAAGCAAAAGTGTCAAATTTGTAAAATTTGGAAAAAGTATGAAGCGAAGACCAAGTTGCAGCCTTGCAAATCTGTTCAACAGAGGCCTCATTCTTAAAGGCCCAAGTGGAAGCCACAGCTCTAGTAGAATGAGCTGTAATTCTTTCAGGAGGCTGCTGTCCAGCAGTCTCATAGGCTAAACGAATTATGCTACGAAGCCAGAAGGAGAGAGAGGTAGCCGAAGCCTTATGACCTCTCCTCTGACCAGAGTACACGACAAACAGGGAAGACGTTTGTCGAAAATCCTTAGTTGCCTGCAAGTAGAACTTGAGGGCACGAACTACATCCAGATTGTGTAGAAGACGTTCCTTCTTTGAAGAAGGATTCGGGCACAGAGAAGGAACCACGATCTCTTGATTGATGTTCCTGTTAGTGACTACCTTAGGTAAGAACCCAGGTTTAGTGAGCAGAACTACCTTATCTGAATGAAAAATCAAATAAGGAGAATCACAATGTAAAGCTGATAACTCAGAGACTCTCCGAGCCGAAGAAATAGCCATTAAAAATAACACTTTCCAAGATAACAACTTTATATCAATGGAATGAAGGGGTTCAAACGGAACTCCTTGTAGAACGTTAAGAACAAGGTTTAAACTCCATGGCGGAGCAACAGTTTTAAACACAGGCTTGATTCTAGCTAAAGCCTGACAAAAGGCCTGGACGTCTGGATTTTCTGACAGACGCCTGTGCAACAAGATGGACAGAGCTGAGATCTGTCCCTTTAATGAACTAGCCGATAAACCCTTTTCTAAACCTTCTTGTAGAAAGGACAATATCCTAGGAATCCTAACCTTACTCCAGGAGTAACCTTTGGATTCGCACCAGTATAGGTATTTACGCCATATCTTATGGTAAATCCTTCTGGTAACAGGCTTCCTAGCCTGTATCAGGGTATCAATAACCGACTCAGAAAAACCACGTTTTGATAAAATCAAGCGTTCAATTTCCAAGCAGTCAGCTTCAGAGAAGTTAGATTTTGATGTTTGAATGGACCCTGTATCAGAAGGTCCTGTCTTAGAGGTAGAGACCAAGGCGGACAGGATGACATGTCCACTAGATCTGCATACCAAGTCCTGCGTGGCCACGCAGGCGCTATTAGAATCACTGATGCTCTCTCCTGTTTGATCTTGGCAATCAATCGAGGAAGCAGCGGGAAGGGTGGAAACACATAAGCCATCCCGAAGTTCCAAGGTGCTGTCAAAGCATCTATCAGAACCGCTCCCGGATCCCTGGATCTGGACCCGTAGCGAGGAAGTTTGGCGTTCTGGAGAGACGCCATGAGATCTATCTCTGGTTTGCCCCAACGTCGAAGTATTTGGGCAAAGACCTCCGGATGAAGTTCCCACTCCCCCGGATGAAAAGTCTGGCGACTCAAGAAATCCGCCTCCCAGTTCTCCACTCCCGGGATGTGGATTGCTGACAGGTGGCAAGAGTGAGACTCTGCCCAGCGAATTATCTTTGATACTTCCATCATTGCTAGGGAGCTTCTTGTCCCTCCTTGATGGTTGATGTAAGCTACAGTCGTGATGTTGTCCGACTGAAACCTGATGAACCCCCGAGTTTTTAACTGGGGCCAAGCCAGAAGGGCATTGAGAACTGCTCTCAATTCCAGAATGTTTATTGGTAGGAGACTTTCCTCCTGATTCCATTGTCCCTGAGCCTTCAGAGAATTCCAGACAGCGCCCCAACCTAGTAGGCTGGCGTCTGTTGTTACAATTGTCCAGTCCGGCCTGCTGAATGGCATCCCCCTGGACAGATGTGGCCGAGAAAGCCACCATAGAAGAGAGTTTCTGGTCTCTTGATCCAGATTCAGAGTAGGGGACAAGTCTGAGTAATCCCCATTCCACTGACTCAGCATGCACAATTGCAGCGGTCTGAGATGTAGACGTGCAAAGGGTACTATGTCCATTGCTGCTACCATTAAGCCGATCACCTCCATGCATTGAGCTACTGACGGGAGTTGAATGGAATGAAGGACACGGCATGCATTTAGAAGCTTTGTTAATCTGTCTTCTGACAGATAAATCTTCATTTCTACAGAATCTATAAGAGTCCCCAAGAATGGAACTCTTGTGAGAGGAAAGAGAGAACTCTTCTTTTCGTTCACTTTCCATCCATGCGACCTTAGAAATGCCAGAACTAACTCTGTATGAGACTTAGCAGTTTGAAAGCTTGAAGCTTGTATCAGAATGTTGTCTAGGTACGGAGCTACCGAAATTCCTCGCGGTCTTAGTACCGCCAGAAGAGCACCCAGAACCTTTGTGAAGATTCTTGGAGCCGTAGCCAATCCGAATGGAAGAGCTACAAACTGGTAATGCCTGTCTAAGAAGGCAAACCTTAGATACCGGTAATGATCTTTGTGAATCGGTATGTGAAGGTAAGCATCCTTTAAATCCACTGTGGTCATGTACTGACCCTTTTGGATCATGGGTAAGATTGTCCGAATAGTTTCCATTTTGAACGATGGAACTCTTAGGAATTTGTTTAGGATCTTTAAATCCAAGATTGGCCTGAAAGTTCCCTCTTTTTTGGGAACCACAAACAGGTTTGAGTAAAACCCTTGTCCTTGTTCCGACCGCGGAACCGGATGGATCACTCCCATTAATAACAGATCTTGTACACAGCGTAGAAACGCTTCTTTCTTTATCTGGTTTGTTGACAACCTTGACAGATGAAATCTCCCTCTTGGGGGAGAGAATTTGAAGTCTAGAAGGTATCCCTGAGATATGATCTCTAGCGCCCAGGGATCCTGAACATCTCTTGCCCAAGCCTGGGCGAAGAGAGAGAGTCTGCCCCCCACTAGATCCGGTCCCGGATCGGGGGCCCTCGATTCATGCTGTCTTAGGGGCAGCAGCAGGTTTCCTGGCCTGCTTGCCCTTGTTCCAGGACTGGTTAGGTTTCCAGCCTTGTCTGTAACGAGCAACGGCTCCTTCCTGTTTTGGAGCAGTGGAAGTTGGTGCTGCTCCTGCTTTGAAATTCCGAAAGGGACGAAAATTAGACTGTCTAGCCTTAGCTTTGGCTTTGTCTTGAGGCAGGGCGTGGCCCTTACCTCCTGTAATGTCAGCGATAATTTCTTTCAAACCGGGCCCAAATAAAGTTTGCCCTTTGAAAGGTATATTAAGTAATTTGGACTTAGAAGTTACATCAGCTGACCAGGATTTTAGCCACAGCGCCCTACGTGCCTGAATGGCGAATCCTGAGTTCTTAGCCGTAAGTTTGGTTAAATGTACTACGGCCTCCGAAATGAATGAATTAGCTAGTTTAAGGACTCTAAGCCTGTCCGTAATGTCGTCCAGCGTAGCTGAACTAAGGTTCTCTTCCAGAGACTCCATCCAAAATGCTGCCGCAGCCGTAATCGGCGCGATGCATGCAAGGGGTTGCAATATAAAACCTTGTTGAACAAACATTTTCTTAAGGTAACCCTCTAATTTTTTATCCATTGGATCTGAAAAAGCACAGCTATCCTCCACCGGGATAGTGGTACGCTTAGCTAAAGTAGAAACTGCTCCCTCCACCTTAGGGACCGTTTGCCATAAGTCCCGTGTGGTGGCGTCTATTGGAAACATCTTTCTAAATATTGGAGGGGGTGAGAACGGCACACCGGGTCTATCCCACTCCTTAGTAACAATTTCAGTTAGTCTCTTAGGTATAGGAAAAACGTCAGTACTCGCCGGTACCGCAAAGTATTTATCCAACCTACACAATTTCTCTGGTATTGCAACAGTGTTACAATCATTAAGAGCCGCTAAAACCTCCCCTAGTAATACACGGAGGTTCTCCAATTTAAATTTAAAATTTGAAATATCTGAATCCAATCTGTTTGGATCAGAACCGTCACCCACAGAATGAAGCTCTCCGTCCTCATGCTCTGCAAGCTGTGACGCAGTATCAGACATGGCTCTAGTATTATCAGCGCACTCTGTTCTCACCCCAGAGTGATCACGCTTGCCCCTTAGTTCTGGTAATTTAGCCAAAACTTCAGTCATAACAGTAGCCATATCTTGTAATGTTATCTGTAATGGCCGCCCAGATGTACTAGGCGTCACAATATCACGCACCTCCCGGGCGGGAGATGCAGGTACTGACACGTGAGGCGAGTTAGTCGGCATAACTCTCCCCTCGCTGTTTGGTGAAATTTGTTCAATTTGTACAGATTGGCTTTTATTTAAAGTAGAATCAATACAGTTAGTACATAAATTTCTATTGGGCTCCACCTTGGCATTGGAACAAATGACACAGGTATCTTCCTCTGAATCAGACATGTTTAACACACTAGCAAATAAACTTGCAACTTGGTTACAATCTTATTTAACAAAAACGTACTGTGCCTCAAAGAAGCACTAAACGATTAAATGACAGTTGAAATAATGAACTGAAAAACTGTTATAGCATCAGTCCTAGAAAACAACACAACTTTTAGCAAAGGTTTGTTCCCATTAGTAAAGTAACAATAATTAAATTTGAAACGTAAAAATTACAGAGCAACGTTTTTAATCACAGTCAATATATAAGTCTCACAGCTCTGCTGAGAGAATCTACCTCCCTTCAAAGAAGTTTGAAGACCCCTGAGTTCTGTTAGATATGAACCGGATCATGCAGGAAATACAAGAGTAACTGACTGGAAATTTTTGATGCGTAGCAAAGAGCGCCAAAAACGGCCCCTCCCCCTCACACACAGCAGTGAGAGAGAAACGAAACTGTCACAATTAAAACAAGCAGCTGCCAAGTGGAAAAATAATGCCCAAACATTTATTCACTCAGTACCTCAGAAAATGCAAACGATTCTACATTCCAGCAAAAACGTTTAACATAATAAATACCTATTAAAAGGTTTAATGTACCTTTTACAGAGTAATTCCAGTGAAGTACCATCCCCAGAATACTGAAGTGTATACATACATGTTATTATAACGGTATGGCAGGATTTTCTCATCAATTCCATTCAGAAAATAAAAACTGCTACATACCTCAATGCAGATTCATCTGCCCGCTGTCCCCTGATCTGAAGCTTTTACCTCCCTCAGATGGCCGAGAAACAGCAATATGATCTTAACTACTCCGGTTAAAATCATAATAAAAAACTCTGGTAGATTCTTCTTCAAACTCTGCCAGAGAGGCAATAACACGCTCCGGTGCTATTGTAAAATAACAAACTTTTGATTGAAGTTATAAAAACTAAGTATAATCACCATAGTCCTCTCACACATCCTATCTAGTCGTTGGGTGCAAGAGAATGACTGGGAGTGACGTAGAGGGGAGGAGCTATATGCAGCTCTGCTGGGTGAATCCTCTTGCATTTCCTGTTGGGGAGGAGTTATATCCCAGAAGTAATGATGACCCGTGGACTGATCACACATAACAGAAGAAATAAGTATTTACGCCATATTTTATGGTAAATCTTTCTGGTAACAGGCTTCCTAGCCTGTATTAAGGTATCAATTACTGACTCAGAAAAACCACGTTTTGATAAAATCAAGCGTTCAATTTCCAAGCAGTCAGCTTCAGAGAAATTAGATTTTGATGTTTGAAGGGACCCTGGATCAGAAGGTCCTGTCTCAGAGGCAGAGACCAAGGTGGACCGGATGACATGTCCACTAGATCTGCATACCAAGTCCTGCGTGGCCACGCAGGCGCTATTAGAATCACCGATGCTCTCTCCTGTTTGATTCTGGCAATCAATCGAGGAAGCATCGGGAAGGGTGGAAACACATAAGCCATCCCGAAGGTCCAAGGTGCTGTCAAAGCATCTATCAGAACCGCTCCCGGATCCCTGGATCTGGACCCGTAACAAGGAAGCTTGGCGTTCTGTCTAGACGCCATGAGATCTATCTCTGGTTTGCCCCAACGTCGAAGAATTTGGGCAAAGACCTCCGGATGAAGTTCCTACTCCCCTGGATGAAAAGTCTGACGACTTAGGAAATCCGCCTCCCAGTTCTCCACTCCCGGGATGTGGATTGCTGACAGGTGGCAAGAGTGAGACTCTGCCCAGCGAATTATCTTTGATACTTCCATCATTGCTAGAGAGCTTCTTGTCCCTCCCTGATGGTTGATGTAAGCTACAGTCGTGATGTTGTCCGACTGAAACCTGATGAACCCCCGAGTTGTTAGCTGGGGCCAAGCCAGAAGGGCATTGAGAACTGCTCTCAATTCCAGAATGTTTATTGGCAGGAGACTCTCCTCCTGATTCCATTGTCCCTGAGCCTTCAGAGAATTCAGAGAATTCCAGACTAGGCTGGCGTCTGTTGTTACAATAGTCCAATCTGGCCTGCTGAATGGCATCCCCCTGGACAGATGTGGCCGAGAAAGCCACCATAGAAGAGAATTTCTGGTCTCTTGATCCAGATTCAGAGTAGGGGACAAGTCTGAGTAATCCCCATTCCACTGACTTAGCATGCACAATTGCAGCGGTCTGAGATGTAGGCGTGCAAAGGGTACTATGTCCATTGCCGCTACCATCAAGCCGATTACCTCCATGCATTGAGCCACTGACGGGTGTTGAATGGAATGAAGGACACGGCATGCATTTTGAAGCTTTGTTAACCTGTCTTCTGTCAGGTAGATCTTCATTTCTACAGAATCTATAAGAGTCCCCAAGAAGGGAACTCTTGTGAGTGGAAAGAGAGAACTCTTCTTTTCGTTCACCTTCCATCCATGCAACCTTAGAAATGCCAGTACTAACTCTGTATGAGACTTGGCAGTTTGAAAGCTTGAAGCTTGTATCAGAATGTCGTCTAGGTACGGAGCTACCGAAATTCCTCGCGGTCTTAGTACCGCCAGAAGAGCACCCAGAACCTTTGTGAAGATTCTTGGAGCCGTAGCTAATCCGAATGGAAGAGCTACAAACTGGTAATGCCTGTCTAGGAAGGCAAACCTTAGATACCGGTAATGATCCTTGTGAATCGGTATGTGAAGGTAAGCATCCTTTAAATCCACTGTGGTCATGTACTGACCCTTTTGGATCATGGGTAGAATTGTCCGAATAGTTTCCATTTTGAACGATGGAACTCTTAGGAATTTGTTTAGGATCTTTAAATCCAAGATTGGCCTGAAAGTTCCCTCTTTTTTGGGAACCACAAACAGATTTGAGTAAAACCCTTGTCCGTGTTCCGACCGCGGAACCGGATGGATCACTCCCATTAGTAAAAGATCTTGTACACAGCGTAGAAACGCCTCTTTCTTTATTTGGTTTGTTGACAACCTTGACAGATGAAATCTCCCTTTTGGGGGAGAGGATTTGAAGTCCAGAAGATATCCCTGAGATATGATCTCTAATGCCCAGGGATCCTGGACATCTCTTGCCCAAGCTTGGGCGAAGAGAGAAAGTCTGCCCCCCACTAGATCCGTTCCCGGATCGGGGGCCCTCAATTCATGCTGTCTTAGGGGCAGAAGCAGGTTTCCTGGCCTGCTTGCCCTTGTTCCAGGACTGGTTAGGTCTCCAGCCTTGTCTGTAGCGAGCAACAGCTCCTTCCTGTTTTGGTGCAGAGGAAGTTGATGCTGCTCCTGCTTTGAAATTACGAAAGGAACGAAAATTAGACTGTCTAGCCTTAGGTTTGGCTCTGTCTTGAGGCAGGGCATGGCCTTTACCTCCTGTAATGTCAGCGATAATTTCTTTCAACCCGGGCCCGAATAAGGTCTGCCCTTTGAAAGGTATGTTAAGTAATTTAGATTTAGAAGTAACGTCAGCTGACCAGGATTTTAGCCACAGTGCTCTGCGTGCCTGAATGGCGAATCCGGAATTCTTAGCCGTAAGTTTAGTTAAATGTACTACGGCATCCGAAATAAATGAATTAGCTAGCTTAAGTGTCTTAAGCTTGTTTGAAATCTCATCTATAGTTATTGAGTCAAGAGTCTCTTCCAGGGACTCGGACCAAAAAGCGGCCGCGGCCGTGACAGACGCAATACATGCAAGAGGTTGCAATATAAAACCTTGTTGAACAAACATTTTCTTAAGGTAACCCTCTAATATTTTATCCATTGGATCTGAAAAGGCACAGCTATCCTCCACCGGGATAGTGGTACGCTTAGCCAGAGTAGAAACCGCTCCCTCCACCTTAGGGACCGTCTGCCATAAGTCCCGTGTGGTGGCGTCTATTGGAAACATTTTTCTAAACACAGGAGGGGGGGAAAAGGGTACACCGGGCCTATCCCACTCCTTAGTAATTATCTCTGTAAGCCTCTTAGGTATAGGAAATACGTCAGTACTCGCCGGTACCGCATAGTATCTATCCAGCCTACATAATTTCTCTGGGATTGCAACGGTGTTACAATCATTCAGAGTTGCTAATACCTCCCCTAACAGTACACGGAGGTTTTCGAGTTTAAACTTAAAATTAGAAATGTCTGAATCCATTCTATTGGGATCAGAACCGTCACCTGCAGATTGAAGCTCTCCGTCCTCATGTTCAGCATACTGTGACGCAGTATCAGACATGGCCCTATTATCAACGGCGCACTCTGTTCTCACCCCAGAGTGATCACGCTTACCTCTTAGTTCTGGTAATTTAGCCAAAACTTCAGTCATAACATTAGCCATATCCTGTAATGTGATTTGTAATGGCCGCCCTGATGTACTCGGCGCTACAATATCACGCACCTCCCGAGCGGGAGATGCAGGTACTGACACGTGAGGCGAGTTAGTCGGCATAACTCTCCCCTCGTTGTTTGGTGAAATATGTTCAATTTGTACAGATTGACTTTTATTTAAAGTAGCATCAATGCAATTAGTACATAAATTTCTATTGGGCTCCACTTTGGCTTTAGCACATATAGCACAGAGATATTCCTCTGAATCAGACATGTTTAACACACTAGCAATTAAACTAGCAACTTGGAAATACTTTTCAAAGCAATTTACAAATAATATGAAAACGTACTGTGCCTTTAAGAAGCACAGAAAAAAGTTATGACAGTTGAGAAATAATAAACTTGAGAAACTATAACATCAAATTCTTTCCGGTAAAAACACAATTTTAGCAAAGGATTGCCCCCATTAGTAATGGATAACTAACCCTGAATAGCAGAAAAAAAGTACAGAAATAAACGTTTTTTATCACAGTCAATCACAATCTCACAGCTCTGCTGTGAGTGATTACCTCCCTCAAAATAAGTTTTGAAGACCCCTGAGCTCTGTAGAGACGAACCGGATCATGCAGGGAAGACAAGAGACTTCTGACTGAATTTTTTGATGCGTAGCAAAAGCGCCAAAATAGGCCCCTCCCCCTCACACACAACAGTGAGGGAGATCAGTAAACTGTCTTAAATTAAATAAGACGACTGCCAAGTGGAAAAAAACAGTGCCCAAAACATTTTTTCACCCAGTACCTCAGAAAATTAAACGATTTAACATGCCAGCAAAAACGTTTAACATCAAATAAATGAAATGTCATTAGAAAGCCTGTTGCTAGTCACTGCAAATTAGGCTAAAATCTTATGCATACAGTATTATCCCAGTGAAGTGCCATTCCCCAGAATACTGAAGTGTAAATATACATACATGACAGCCTGATACCAGTTGCTACTACTGCATTTAAGGCTGAGCATACATTATATCGGTATGGCAGAATTTTCTCAGTCAATTCCATTGTCAGAAAATAATATGCTGCTACATACCTCTTTGCAGGTTAACCTGCCCGCTGTCCCCTGATCTGAAGTTTACCTCACTCCTCAGATGGCCGAGAACAGCAATATGATCTTAACTACGCCGGCTAAAATCATACAAAAAAACTCAGGTAGATTCTTCTTCAAATTCTACCAGAGAAGGAACAACACACTCCGGTGCTGTTATAAAATAACAAACTTTTGATTGAAGGTATAAAACTAAGTATAATCACCACAGTCCTCTCACACATCCTATCTATTAGTTGGGTGCAAGAGAATGACTGGGTGTGACGTAGAGGGGAGGAGCTATATGGCAGCTCTGCTGGGTGAATCCTCTTGCACTTCCTGTTGGGGAGGAGTTAATATCCCAGAAGTAATGATGACCCGTGGACTGACCACACTTAACAGGAGAAAAGGGGAATCACACTGCAAGGCAGATAACTCTGAAACTCTTCGAGCCGAAGAGATAGCTACTAAAAACAGAACTAAATTTAAACTCCATGGCGACGCAACAGATTTAAACACAGGCCTGATTCTAACCAAAGCCTGACAAAACGTCTCAACGTCTGGAACATCAGCCAGGCGCTTGTGCAAAAGAATAGACAGAGCAGAAATCTGTCCCTTTAGGGAATTAGCCGATAATCCCTTTTCCAATCTTTTTGGAGAAAAGATAGTATCCTGGGAATCCTGACCTTACTCCACACCAATGAAGATATTTACACCATAGCATATGATAGATTTTCCTGGTGACAGGCTTTCGAGCCTGAATCAAGGTATCAATGACCGACTAGGAGAAACCACGTTTTGATAAAATCAAGCGTTCAATCTCCAAGCAGTCAGACGCAGAGAAACTAGATTTGGATGTTTGAATGGACCTTGGAGTAGAAGGTCCTGCCTCAGCTGCAGAGTCCATGGTGGAAAGGATGACATGTCCACCAGATCTGCATACCAAGTCCTGCGTGGCTACGCAGGTGCTATCAAAATCACTGGAGCTCTCTCCTGCTTGATCTTGGCAATCAGACGAGGGAGGAGAGGAAACGGTGGAAACACATAAGCCAGGCTGAAGGACCCGGGCACTGCTAGAGCATCTATCAGCGTTGCCTGGGGATCCCTCGACCTGGACCCGTAACGAGGAAGGTTGGCGCTCTGACGAGACGCCATCAGATCCAGTTCTGGTTTGCCCCATAATTGAATCAGCTGGGCAAATACCTGATACTTCCCTTGTCGAGAGTTGCAAGAGAATGACTGGAGGTGGCAGTTAGGGGAGGAGCTATATAGACAGCTCTGCTGTGGGTGTCCTCTTGCAACTTCCTGTTGGGAAGGACAATATCCCACAAGTAATGGATGAACCCGTGGACTGGATACACCTTACAAGAGAAACAACCTTAGGAAGAAACCCAGGTTTGGTACGCAAAACCACCTTATCTGCATGGAAAACAAGGTAAGGTGAAGCACACTGCAAAGCAGATAACTCAGAAACTCTTCGAGCCAAAGAGATAGCTACTAAAAACAAAACTTTCCAAGATAGAAGCTTAATATCTATGGAATGCATAGGTTCAAACGGAACCCCTTGAAGAACTTTAAGAACTAAGTTTAGGCTCCATGGCGGAGCAACAGGTTTAAATACAGGCTTGATCCTGACCAAGGCCTGACTAAACGCTTGAACGTCTGGGACATCTGCCAGACGTTTGTGTAAAAGAATAGACAAAGCAGATATCTGTCCTTTTAAGGAACTAGCTGATAATCCCTTCTCCAATCCTTCTTGGAGAAAGGACAATATTCTAGGAATCCTAATCTTACTCCATGAGTAACCCTTGGATTCACACCAATAAAAATATTTGCGCCAAATCTTATGATAGATCTTCCTGGTGACAGGCTTTCTAGCTTGAATCAGGGTATCAATGACCGACTCAGAGAAACCACGCTTTGATAGAATCAGGCGTTCAATCTCCAAGCAGTCAGACGCAGAGAAATCAGATTTGGATGCGTGAATGGACCTTGGATTAGAAGGTCCTGCCTCATTGTCAGAGTCCACGGTGGAACAGATGACATGTCCACTAGGTCTGCATACCAAGTCCTGCGTGGCCACGCAGGCGCTATCAAAATCACCGAAGCTCTCTCCTGCTTGATTCTGGCAACCAGACGTGGGAGGAGAGTAAACAGTGGAAATACATAGGCCAGATTGAAGGACCAGGGCACTGCTAGAGCATCTATCAGTACCACCTGGGGATCCCAGGACCTGGACCCGTAACAAGGAAGTTTGGCATTCTGACGGGACACCATCAGAACCAATTCTGGTGTGCCCCATAGCTGAGTCAGCTGGGCAAATACCTCCGGATGGAGCTCCCACTCCCCCGGATGAAAAGTCTGACGACTTAGGAAATCCGCCTCCCAGTTCTCTACCCCTGGGATATCGATTGCTGAGAGATGGCAGAAGTGATCCTCCACCCATCGGATTATTTTGGTTACCTCCATCATCGCTAGAGAACTCCGTGTTCCTCCTTGATGATTGATATAAGCTACAGTCGTGATGTTGTCCGACTGAAATCTGATGAAGCGCATTGAATATCGCTCTCAGTTCTAGAATGTTTATCGGGAGTAGAGTTTCCTCCCGAGACCATAAGCCCTGTGCTTTCAGGGAGTCCCAGACAGCACCCCAGCCTAGCAGGCTGGCATCTGTCGTTACTATAAGCCACTCTGGCCTGCGGGGAAACATTCCCTGAGACAGGTGGTCCTGAGACAACCACCAGAGAAGAGAATCTCTGGTCTCCTGGTCCAGATGCAGTTGAGAAGATAAATCTGCATAATCCCCATTCCACTGTTTGAGCATGCATAGTTGCAGCGGTCTGAGGTGTAGGCGGGTAAAAGGAACTATGTCCATTGCCGCTACCATGAGTCCGATTACCTCCATACATTGAGCCACTGATGGCTGAGGAATGGAATGAAGAACTCGGCAAGTGGTTAAGAGTTTTGATTTTCTGACCTCCGTCAGAAATATTTTCATTTCTACCAAGTCTATCAGAGTCCCTAGGAAGGAAACTCTTGTGAGAGGGAAGAGAGAACTATTTTTTATGTTCACCTTCCAACCGTGAGATCTCAGAAAAGCCAACACGATGTCCGTGTGAGACTTGGCTAGCTGGAAAGTCGACACCTGAATCAAGATGTCGTCTAGATAAGGCGCCACTGCTATGCCCCGCGGTCTTAGAACCGCCGAAAGGGACCCTAGCACCTTTGTGAAAATTCTGGGAGCTGTGGCCAACCCGAAGGGAAGGGCTACGAACTGGTAATGCCTGTCCAGAAAGGCGAATCTGAGGAATTGATGATGATCTCTGTGAAAAGGGATCTGTAGATACGCATCCTTTAAGTCCACGGTAGTCATATATTGACCCTCCTGGATCAACGGTAGAATAGTCCGAATAGTCACCATCTTGAATGATGGTATTCTGAGGAATTTGTTTAGAATTTTAAGATGTCTATGAGTAAGGCTTACTGAGCCAAAACGCGTAAGACACTTTTGTCTGGGAGCTGTCATGCTCTGTTTTAACGTATTTTAAAAGTTTCCAATAAAGCTGAAATTTGTTTTGATTTAAAGTGCCTTGAGTCCTGCCTGGTCTATTGCTTGGTTTAGAATTTTAAGATCCAATATTGGTCTGAAAGTTCCCTATTTTTTGGGAACCACAAACAGGTTTGAGTAAAACCCTAGCCCTTGTTCCGCTTTTGGAACCGGTCTTATCACTCCCATGGTATGTAGGTCTTCTACACAGCGTAAAAACGCCTCTCTCTTTGTCTAATTTGCAGACAATTGAGAAATGTGAAATCTCCCCCTTGGAGGGGAGTCTTTGAAGTCCAGAAGATAACCCTGGGTAACAATTTCTAAAACCCAGGAATCGTGCACATCTCTTGCCCAAGCCTGGACGAAGAGAGAGAGTCTGCCCCCTACTAGATCCTGTCCCGGATCGGGGGCTACCCCTTCATGCTGTCTTAGAGGCAGCAGCAGGCTTCTTGGCCTGTGTACCCTTGTTCCAAGTCTGGTTAGGTCTCCAGACTGACTTGGATTGGGCAAAATTCCCCTCTTGCTTTGCAGCAGGGGAAGCTGAAGCGGGACCACCCTTGAAGTTCCGAAAGGAACGAAAATTATTTTGTTTAGTCCTCATTTTATTTGTTCTATCCTGAGGGAGGGCGTGGCCTTTCCCTCCAGTGATGTCTAAAATAATCTCTTTCAATTCAGGCCCTAATAGGGTCTTTCCTTTGAAAGGGATGTTCAAAAGTTTAGATTTTGATGACACATCAGCAGACCAGGACTTAAGCCATAACGCCCTGCGTGCTAAAATGGCAAAACCTGAATTCTTTGCCGCTAATTTAGCAATTTGGAAAGCGGCATCTTTAATGAAAGAATTAGCCAACTTAAGGGCCTTAATTCTGTCCATAATATACTCTAATGGAGTCTCCATCTGAAGAGCCTCTTCTAGAGCCTCGAACCAGAAAGCAGAAGTTACAGGAACAATGCACGCAATAGGTTGGAGAAGAAAATCTTGATGAAGAAAAATTTTCTTCAGGAGACCCTCTAATTTTTTATCCATAGGATCTTTGAAAGCACAACTGTCTTCGATAGGTATAGTTGTACGCTTAGCCAGAGTAGATATAGATCCCTCCACCCTAGGAACTGTCTGCCACGAGTCCCGCATGGTGTCAGATATGGGAAACATTTTCTTAAAAACAAGAGGGGGAGCGAACTAAATAACTGGTCTATCCCACTCCTTAGTAATAATATTCACAATCCTCTTAGGGACTGGAAAAACATCAGTGTAAACAAGAACCTCTAAGTATTTGTCCATTTTACACAATTTATTTGGGACCACTATGGGGTCACAATCATCTAGAGTCGCTAATACCTCCCTGAGCAATAAGCCGAGGTGTTCAAGCTTAAATTTAAAGGCCGTCATATCAGAATCTGTCTGAGGGAGCGTCTTTCCTGAATCAGAAATTTCTCCCTCAGATAACAAATCCCTTACCCCTACTTCAGAACATTGTGAGGGTATATCGGATACGGCTACTAAAGCGTCAGACGGCTCAGCATTTGTTGTTAACCCAGAGCCGTCACGCTTTCCTTGTAAACCAGGCAGTTTGGATAAAACCTCTGTAAGGGTTGTATTCATAACTGTGGCCATGTCTTGTAAACTAAATGAAATTGACGCACTATAGGTACTAGGCGTCACTTGTGCGGGCGTTACTGGTTGTGACACCTGGGGAGAACTAGATGTTAAACCCTCATTTCCATCTGTCTGAGAATCATCTATTGCAATATTTTTAAGTGCTAAAATATGCTCTTTATAATTTATAGACATATCAGTGCAATTGGGACATATTCTAAGAGGGGGTTCCACAATGGCTTCTAAACACATTGAACAAGGATTTTCCTTGGTATCAGACATGCTAAACAGGCTAATGTAACAAGCAAGCTTGGAAAACAATTTAATCAAAGCAAATAACACTTAGAAAAAAACGGTACTGTGCATTTAAGAGAAAAAAAGCTGCACAAACTCTGCAAAACAGTGTAAAAAAGCAGTAAACTCAACAAAATTTTTACAGTAGCATCATAAAGCCTTAGTAACTTTGCACAACTATGCAAATAAACAATTAGCCCCTTAATGTAAAAACCAGATTAACAAAACGTCAAAACCGGTAAAAAAAACTTTCAGCACCCTGCCACAGCTCTGCTGTGGTGCCTACCTGCCTTTTAGGAACGATTTGTGGGGAAAAAAACTTCTTTACAGCCCTCAAATACAGTAGGAACCTCTGGAGAAGCAGCTGGATGTCTCTGAGGAACAGAAACTGCGCAACTGAGGCGCGAAAATAGGCCCCTCCCACGTCACTTGATGTAATGGGGCCTAAGAGAAACACAACAGAGTGTTTCTTAAACTAGCCATGTGGGTTAATAACCCATAAACAAGCCACAATGACCCCTTAAAGTCCATCAAAAAACGTTATATTTGCAATAAAAACTAAAACATTTTTTCCTATCAGTGTCACCAGTAACTAATGAGCCCTTTATGCAAGCTGGGATTCCTATAAATTTCTGAATACAGCTTACCCTTCCCTCATGGGGATATTGCCAGCCTTTTCTAGAAATAACACAGTCTGTCTAGAAAAAAATAGACTGAACATACCTTAATGCAGTTTAGTCTGCAAACCGTTCCCCCAACTGAAGTTTTCCTGTACTCTTCAGCTCTTGTGAGAACAGCAGTGGATCTTAGTTACAAAGTCTTAAGATCATTATCCTCCTTGCAGAAATCTTCATCCCTTTTCTGCCAGAGAGTAAACAGTACACACCGGTACCATTTAAAATAAACTTTTGCTTGAAAAAATAAAAAATAACATTTTTGTCACCACACTCACTTTACCCTTCCTAGCAGTTAAGCAGGCAAAGAGAATGACTGGGGGCGGAGCTAAGGGAGGAGCTATATAGACAGCTCTGCTGTGGGTGCTCTCTTTGCCACCTCCTGTTAGGAAGGAGAATATCCCACAAGTATGGATGAATCCGTGGACTCGATACATCTTACAAGAGAAATAAGAGCCGATAGCAAGGCTCAGACTAGAGACAAATAGCCACAGTGGGTAAAGGTAAACCAAGCTGCTCAGATGGCACAACAATATAGGGCAGCAATAAATCAACTCACTCCACCACGCCATACGGAGAACCGGGCATAATATACAGGACAGCAGTGTGTTGTGACCTCCTGTCCTGCCTACTAATAATCAGGGCACTGCAAAACAGAACATAGGCATTATTAACCCACAAAAGTGGTCCAAACGTCCCATATCAACCTATAAACAAAAAAAACCTCCACAGAACAGCTAACCCACTCCTCCTACCATAGAAAGGCACTATACAGATACCCCTAGCAGACTGCCACATACCCAGCTAAGGTGACGGGTAGAAGGAGAACAAGACAGGACAACACAAGGAATTAAATACACTGTTTACACACCCCTCCTCAGCTCATCCCAAGGGCCTACAACAGCTTTCTACCATCAAGCAGAGAACTGCTGCAAAATCTCTGCATCTTTACAAATACTCAGATATGCCTGGGCATAAATCCATCAAACCAGATGGCAATGTGCACAACAGAATGATGCAACAATTCTTAAAACCAACAGAGACCACTTCAGCTCCTCCCCCTGCCACTTCAAATAGAAGGGCAAAAAAACCTGCCGTCCACAATGGCTGAATCACCAAATATAACAAAAGAGGACCTAAAATCATTATGCACCAAATCATACACGAGATATAGTCAAATAAAAGCAAATTGGCAAGCCATCAAGAAAATACCCTTTTTCGACACCTTCAGGATTACACACCCCTCCACAAAAGATTACACATTTTTCTCTCATTCACAACACTCCTATTCCCGGATTGACTATCTTCTTTGTGACCAAAAACAGAATTTATGTTTACCTGATAAATTTCTTTCTCCTACGGTGTATCCGGTCCACGGCTTCATCCTTACTTGTGGGATATTCTCATTCCCTACAGGAAGTGGCAAAGAGAGCATACAGCAGAGCTGTCCATATAGCTCCCCTCAGGCTCCGCCCCCCCCCCAGTCATTCGACCGACGGTTAGGAGAAAAAGGAGAACCATAGGGTGCAGTGGTGACTGTAGTTTGCAAAAATAAATTTAAACCTGACCAAATGCCAGGGTGGGCCGTGGACCGGATACACCGTAGGAGAAAGAAATTTATCAGGTAAACATAAATTCTGTTTTCTCCAACATTGGTGTATCCGGTCCACGGCTTCATCCTTACTTGTGGGAACCAATACCAAAGCTTTAGGACACGGAGGAAGGGAGGGAACAAGTCAGGTAGCCTAGACGGAAGGCACCACTGCTTGTAAAACCTTTCTCCCAAAAATAGCCTCCGAAGAAGCAAAAGTATCGAATTTGTAAAATTTGGTGAATGTATGCAGTGAAGACCAAGTCGCTGCCTTACAAATCTGTTCAACAGAAGCCTCATTCTTGAAAGCCCATGTGGAAGCCACAGCTCTGGTGGAATGAGCTGTAATTCGTTCAGGAGGCTGCCGTCCAGCAGTCTCATAAGCCAATCTGATGATGCTTTTCAGCCAGAAGGAAAGAGAGGTAGCAGTCGCTTTCTGACCTCTCCTCTTACCAGAATAGACAACAAACAAGGATGATGTTTGTGTGAAATCTTTAGTTGCTTGTAAATAGAATTTTAAAGCACGAACCACATCAAGATTGTGTAACAGTCATTCCTTCTTAGAAACTGGATTAGGGCACAGAGAAGGAACAATGATTTCCTGGTTAATATTCTTATTAGAAACCACTTTTGGAAGAAAACCAGGTTTGGTACGCAAAACAACCTTATCTGCATGGAACACCAGATAAGGTGAATTACACTGCAAAGCAGATAATTCAGAAACTCTTCTAGCAGAAGAAATAGCTACCAAAAACAAAACTTTCCAAGATAGTAACTTAATATCTATGGAATGTAGAGGTTCAAACGGAACCCCTTGAAGAACTGAAAGAACTAAATTTAGACTCCATGGAGGAGCCACAGGTCTGTAGACAGGCTTGATTCTGACTAAAGCCTGTACAAACGCCTGAACATCTGGCACGGCTGCCAGACGCTTGTGTAACAAAACAGACAGAGCAGGTATCTGTCCTTTTAAGGAACTAGCTGATAGACCTTTCTCCAATCCTTCTTGGAGAAAAGATAGTATCCTTGGAATCCTAATCTTACTCCATGAGTAACCCTTGGATTCGCAACAGCAAAAACCTCCGGGTGAAGTTCCCACTCCCCCGGATGGAAAGTCTGACGACTCAGATAATCCGCTTCCCAGTTGTCCACTCCTGGGATGTGAATTGCTGATAGATGGCAGGAGTGATCCTCTGCCCATTTGATTATCTTGGATACCTCCCTCATCGCCAGGGAACTCTTTGTTCCCCCCTGATGATTGATGTACGTTACAGTCATGTTGTCCGACTGAAATCTGATGAATTTGGCCTCCGCTAGTTGAGGCCATGCCTGGAGCGCATTGAATATCGCTCTCAATTCCAAAATGTTTATCGGGAGAAGAGATTCTTCCCGAGACCATAGACCCTGAGCTTTCAGTGACTCCCAGACCGCACCCCAGCCTAAGAGGCTGGCGTCTGTCGTGACAATGATCCACTCCGGTCTGCGGAAACTCATTCCCTGAGACAGGTGATCCTGAGACAACCACCAGAGGAGTGAGTCTCTGGTTTTCTGGTCCATTTGTATCTGGGGAGACAAATCTGCATAATCCCCATTCCACTGTTTGAGCATGCACAGTTGCAATGGTCTTAAATGAATTCGAGCAAAGGGAACCACGTCCATTGCCGCAACCATTAGTCCTATTGCCTCCATGCACTGAGCTATGGAGGGTTGAGGAATGGATTGAAGAACTTGACAAGTGTTCAAAAGTTTTAACTTCCTGATCTCCGTCAGAAAGATCTTTGTGGATAGGAATATGCAGATACGCTTCTCTTAAGTCAACGGTAGTCATATATTGACCCTCCTGGATCATTGGTAAAATTGTCCGAATGGTTTCCATTTTGAATGATGGAACTCTGAGGAATTTGTTTAGGATTTTTAAATCCAGAATTGGCCTGAAAGTTCCTTCCTTTTTGGGAACTACAAACAGGTTTGAGTAGAAACCCAGTCCTTGTTCTGCTGTTGGAACTGGGTGTATCACTCCCATTTTTAAAAGGTCTTCTACGCAATGTAAGAATGCCTGTCTCTTTATCTGGTCTAAAGATAAGCGAGACATGTGGAACCTTCCCTTTGGAGGAAAGTCCCTGAATTCTAGAAGATACCCCTGAGAGACAATTTCTAGTGCTCAGGGGTCCGGAACATCTCTTGCCCAAGCCTGAGCAAAGAGAGAAAGTCTGCCCCCTACTAGATCCGGTCCCGGATCGGGGGCTAACCTTTCATGCTGTCTTGGTAGCAGCAACAGGCTTCTTGGCCTGTTTACCTTTGTTCCAGCCTTGCAATGGTTTCTATGCTGGTTTGGGCTGGGATGCGTTATCCTCTTGCCTAGTGGCTGTAGAGGTAGAAGCAGGTCCGTTCCTGAAATTGCGAAAGGAACGAAAATTAGACTTATTCTTAGCTTTGAAAGGTCTATCTTGTGGAAGGGCATTAACCTTTCCCCCAGTGATATCTGAAATAATTTCTTTCAACTCTGGCCCGAATAGGGTCTTACCGTTGAAAGGAATATTAAGCAATTTTGTTTTGGACGACACATCCGCCGACCAAGATTTTAGCCAAAACTAGAATTTTTCGCCGCTAATTTAGCTAACTGAAAAGCGGCATCTGTAATGAAGGAATTAGCCAACTTCAGGGCGTGAATTCTGTCCATGACTTCATCATAAGAAGTCTCCTTCTGGAGCGAGTTTTCTAGTTCCTGAAACCAAAAAGACGCTGCAGTGGTTACAGGAATAATGCAAGTAATTGGTTGAAGAAGAAAACCTTGTTAAACAAAAATTTTCTTAAGTAAACCGTCTAATTTTTTATCCATAGGATCTTTGAAAGCGCAACTATCTTCTATTGGTATAGTCGTGCGTTTAGCTAGTGTTGAAACTGCCCCCTCTACCTTAGGGACCGTCTGCCACGCGTCCCTTCTGGGGTCAACAATGGGGAACATTTTCTTAAATATAGGGGGGGGGAACAAAAGGTACACCTGGTCTCTCCCATTCCCTAGTCACAATATCCGCCACCCTCTTAGGTATCGGAAACGCATCAGTGTGTACTGGGACCTCTAAGAATTTGTCCATTTCACACAATTTTTCTGGGACCACCAAAGGGTCACAATCATCAAGTGTAGCTAGGACCTCCTTAAGTAGGGCGCGGAGGTGTTCTAGCTTAAATTTAAATGCTATGCTATCAGGCTCTGCCTGCTGAGAAACTATTCCTGTGTCAGAAATTTCTCCCTCAGACAGGCCCTCCCTCACCGCCAAGTCAGATTGATGTGAGGGCACTACAGATGAATTATCCTCTGCGTCTGCTTGCTCATTTTCTGTATTTAAAACTGAGGAATCACGCTTCCTTGGAAAAGCTGGCAGTTTGGATAAAAATGCTGCGAGAGAATTATCCATTACTGCTGCTAACTGTTGCATAGTAATAGCAATTGGTGCGCTAGATGTACTGGGCATCGCTTGCGCGGGCATAGCTGGTGTTGACACAGAAGGAGGGGATAGCGGGCTATCCTCACTACCTTCAGCTAAAGAATCATCTTGGGCTACATCTTTAAGCGTGATTGTACGGTCCTTAAGCTGTTTGGACGATATGGCACACTTCACACATAAATTTAATGGGGGAACCACCTTGGCCTTTAAACATACAGAACATAGGCTATCTGAAGGGTCAGACATGTTTGACAGACTTAAACAGAACTTCAATGCAATAAAAATTATTTTTGACAAAAACGTTACTGTGTCTTTAAATAATAAAAGTAAACACTTTATTACTGAAACATCAAAAAAACATCAAATAAACATCCGATTTTAATGAAATTTTCACCACAGTGTCTTAATGCTTTGAAAAGATTGCACACAAATTTTCAGACCAATTAACCCCTTAATGCCCAAACCGGAGCTAATAACAGCAGTTAACCGGTTAAAAACACTACAGTACAATGCCACAGTCTCTACTGTGGCTTTTACCTTCCTTAGGGATTATTTAAGTAGGAAATAAGCCTCTCTGAAGTCCTTTCTGATGTCTCTGGACTCCCCACGTGAAGCTGCATGAACTGCCTAGTCAAAACAACTGCGCAATTGAGGCGCGAAAATGAGGCCTCCTCCTTCATTCTAGAGTGGAGGGGCCTTTCTGACTAGATTAGGTGTCCAAATAAGTGCCAGGCGCAAATTAAACCCCAAAAGTGTTTTAAAGTCTGAAAAAACACCTTATTTATACTGAAAACATGCTAAAAAGCAGTCGATTAAGCCCACAATAGTGTCAAACAGCATAGAGCCCTTAATATAAGCCATCATTTTATACAGAGTCTAAGAAAAATGGCTTACCTATCCTTGAGGGAATTTCTGACAGTCTTCTAGCATTACATGGTCTTGTTAGAAAAATGACTGATCATACCTGAAGCAGTTAAGCCTGCAAAACTGTTCCCCCAACTGATGTTCTCTGGTATTCAACAGTCCTGCGTGGGAACAGCAATGGATTTTAGTTACTGGTGCTAAAATCATATTCCTCTCAGCAGAAATCTTCATCACTTTCTGCTTTGAGTAAATAGTACAAGCCTGCACTATTTTAAAATAACAAACTCTTGATAGAAGAAATGAAAAACTACAACTAACACCACATACTCTTTACCACCCCCGTTGGAGATGCTACTAGTTAGAGCGGCAAAGAGAATGACTGGGGGGGGCGGAGCCTGAGGGGAGCTATATGGACAGCTCTGCTGTGTGCTCTCTTTGCCACTTCCTGTAGGGAATGAGAATATCCCACAAGTAAGGATGAAGCCGTGGACCAGATACACCAATGTAGGAGAAATACTCTTACCTCACTAACTGACTCCAGACTCTATCATACCTCATGGTCGGATCATAGCATGGTATGTTCTATGTTTACCTGGTCTACTAGGCCACAGCACCAGCAACATTGGAGGCTTAATGACCATATACTAGCTGACTCACTTATCACTACTGATGTAGCTGAGAAAACCACTAAATTTTTTGCTTTTAATGACCCAGGGGCTACATCAGCAATTAACAACTGGGAGGCCTACAAGTGTTACATCAGAGGAGTGATATTAGACCACACACACAGGCAGCGTAAACAAAGGGCGGCACAATACCTTACACTAACGACCAACTTTCAAAATTGCGAAAAAGCGTTGTAACAAAACCCCCTCTCCCCAAGTCTCCTTTTACAGTTGCGACAGGCTAGAGAGGATCTCAATCAATATCTAGTTAAAAATGCTCACCTAAGAGCCATCACTACCAAATCGAAATTTTAAGTTGAAAGCAACAAATCCGGCTGTTTACTGGCCAGGTCCCTTAGAAAGAAAAGTTATAAAGCCTTTATTCCTAAAATAGTGGACCCTTCTGGCACCCCGCTTGCTAAAAACTCAGATATAGTGAATCAATTTGCATCCTATTATTCATCTTTATACAACCCACCACAAGCTGATCCTCTCACCAAAACAGCCATGATCAATAATTATCTATCTAACATTAAATTCCCCACCCTTACTGCAGAGAATAACGAGTCCTTGGACTCGCCTCTCACACTGCAAGAAATTCTAGCGGCCATTAAAAACCTCCCTCAGGGCAAAGCCCCTGGCCCAGATGTATTCACCCCTAAATTTTATCACCTATTTAGGACCCACTTGAGCTCCCATCTATTAACAATGTACAACACTCTAGATCATGACTGTCATTTCTCACAGTCTCAATTGGAGGCTACCATCTCGGTTATCCGTAAGCCCGGTAAAAATACAGAGAGTTAGTTACAAATTATCATCCAATATCTTTGATCAACATTGATATTAAGTTATATGCGAAGATATTAGCCACTAGAATTAATAGCATTCTGCCCACTTTGGTTCATACCGATCAGGTAGGTTTTATCCCAGGGAGAGAGGCCAAAGACAACACGATATGAATACTACAGACCATACACACTGCCAATGCCACTAAATCTCCACTAGTTTTACTCTCCACCGATGCGGAAAAGGCCTTCGACAGGGTGGACTGGGATTTCCTATGGGCCACCCTGTCAAAATTTGGCTTCTCAGTTAATTTGACCTCCAGTATTAAAGCATTATATAACGACCCCTCTGCTAGAATTAGCGCTAACAATATCTTGTCTCAGAAAATCCCTGTCAGAAATGGTACGAGACAGGGGTGTCCCCTATCCCCCTTATTGTTTGCCCTGACAGTAGAAGTCCTTGCAACCAGAGTCAGAGATAATGTCGGAATTGAGGGCATGTCCTTCTGGCCAACCCGTCAGAAGTGTCTACTTTACGCGGATGACATATTTACTATTCGTTCCCCTTCCACTTCCTTACCAGCGCTACTGGCAGAACTAGCGAACTATAAGAAAGTTGCGAACTTCTCTATTAATATGGAGAAGTCTAAACTTTTGCCCCTTCACATAACAGACGAGGAACTGGGTTTTATCAAAACACACACTACTTTCCAGATAACCAATATCATTCATTATTTAGGTATAGATATATCCCCCATTCAATCTGAACTGTTTGACCTAAACTACATCCCATTACAAAAAGAAACTGAAACATCTCTGCAGACATGGCATAAAAAGGGTCATCTCTCGTGGATGAGCATCATCCCTAAATTTCTGTACCTGTTTCAGGTTCTTCCCTTGGATATCCCCCAAGCTTATTTAATACAACAAGAAATGTTTGATTCCTTCATCTGGGCTCAAAAACACACTAGAGTGACTAAAAACACCCTATACCTCGATAGAGAACATGGTGGTCTGAGCGCACCAAATCTTGCAGCATATTTTAGGGCAGCCCACCTAGCGCGTATAATGGCATGGAAACACTCCTTGCGTGAAAAACCCTGGGTGCAAATGGAATCATAATTGGACGGGTGGTTATAATCTGGGAGACCTGTGCTGGATCCCAGCCAAGCACAGACCCCCAGAAACTAAGGTTAACTACTACGTGACAGCAACACTAAAGGTATGGGATAAAACATTAGCCTTAAACAATCCTATCTCAACTATACCATCCCCTCTTACCCCTATTCTCAATAACCCCCTTCAACTACAACCACAGGCCCTACAAACCCCTGATAGTTGACAACTCTCCCTCTAATAACCCAGCCCACTTGGCACTTAATAATGGACAAATCCGCTCACAGTTAGAACTCTCGCAAATCCTGGGCCCCCTATTTCATCTCTGGTTCCCCTACCTACAACTGAGACATGCCATACTAAATAGTCCCTTCACAGACGATCTGACAAGACCCTTGTACCCCTTTGAAAAGCTGTGCACTACCACCGCCCTGAACAGGTCCCATATCTCTATGATCTATAAGCTACTTAGAGGCTCGTTCCCAACTAAACGACCATCGTACATATCTAAATGGGAAGGGGAACTTGGCATCACCCTTACAGACACTCAATGGAGTCATATCTTCGTAGAAACCAAAAAAAAATCATCCATATCCTTGGTGTTTGCAGAAATGAATTATAAGCTACTGTCCAGAAGGTATCTTACTCCACACTGTCTTCACAGTATTTTCCCAAGCTCCTCCCCTCTGTGCTGGAGGAAATGTGGTAGCATAGGAACTCTCTCACACATCTGGTGGTCATGCCCCCTTCTTAAAAAGTATTGGGAAGATATCATTAAATGCATTAATGCAACACTAGGGCTCTCCATCACACTCTCTCACAGTATGATTTTGTTAAATGACAACCCCCCAATCTCTTGCCTTTACCGTAAAAAATTATTCTGTTGCCTACTCAATTGTGCCAAACGTCTTATACCCCGGCTCTGGAAATCCACACAAAACAGAATTTATGCTTACCTGATAAATTACTTTCTCTTACGGTGTATCCAGTCCACGGATTCATCCTTACTTGTGGGATATTCTCATTCCCTACAGGAAGTGGCAAAGAGAGCACACAGCAAAGCTGTCCATATAGCTCCCCCTCAGGCTCCGCCCCCCCAGTCATTTGACCGACGGTTAGGAGAAAAAGGAGAAACCATAGGGTGCAGTGGTGACTGTAGTTTAAACAAAAATTTTAACCTGGCTTAATTACCAGGGCGGGCCGTGGACTGGATACACCATAAGAGAAAGTAATTTATCAGGTAAGCATAAATTCTGTTTTCTCTTACAGGGTGTATCCAGTCCACGGATTCATCCTTACTTGTGGGATACCAATACCAAAGCTTTAGGACACGGATGAAGGGAGGGAACAAGACAGGTAACCTAAACGGAAGGCACCACTGCTTGCAAAACCTTTCTCCCAAAAATAGCCTCCGAAGAAGCAAAAGTATCGAATTTGTAAAATTTAGCAAAAGTATGCAGTGAAGACCAAGTCGCTGCCTTACAAATCTGTTCAACAGAAGCCTCATTCTTGAAAGCCCATGTGGAAGCCCCAGCTCTGGTGGAATGAACTGTAATTCGTTCAGGAGGCTGCTGTCCAGCAGTCTCATAAGCCAATCGGATGATGATTTTCAGCCAGAAGGAAAGAGAGGTAGCAGTTGCTTTCTGACCTCTCCTCTTACCAGAATAGACAACAAACAAAGATGTTTGTCTGAAATCTTTAGTTGCTTGTAAATAGAATTTTAAAGCACGAACCACATCAAGATTGTGCAATAGTCGTTCCTTCCTTGAGGATGGATTAGGACACAGAGAAGGAACAATAATTTCCTGGTTAATATTCTTATTAGAAACCACTTTAGGAAGAAAACCAGGTTTGGTACGCAAAACTACCTTATCTGCATGGAATACCAGATAGGGTGAATTACACTGCAAAGCAGACAATTCTGAAACTCTTCGAGCCGAAGATATAGCTACCAAAAACAAAACTTTCCAAGATAATAACTTAATATCTATGGAATGTAAATGTTCAAACGGAACCCCTTGAAGAACTGAAAGAACTAAATTTAGACTCCATGGAGGAGCCACTGATTTATAGACAGGCTTGATTCTGACTAACGCCTGTGCAAACGCCTGAACATCTGGCACTCCTGCCAGACGCTTGTGTAAAAGGATAGACAGAGCTGATATCTGCCCCTTTAAGGAACTAGCTGATAAACCTTTCTCCAATCCTTCTTGGAGAAAAGACAATATCCTTGGAATCCTAATCTTACTCCACGAGTAACCCTTGGATTCACACCAACAACGATATTTCCGCCATATCTTATGGTAAATTTTCCTGGTGACAGGTTTTCTAGCTTGGATCAGAGTATCTATGACTGATTCAGAGAACCCACGCTTGGATAGAATTAAGCGTTCAATCTCCAGGCAGTCAGCTTCAGAGAAGCTAGATTTGGATGCTTGAATGGACCCTGTATTAGAAGATCCTGCCTCATTGGCAGTGTCCATGGTGGAACAGCTGACATGTCCACTAGATCTGCATACCAAGTCCTGCGTGGCCACACAGGCGCTATCAGAATTACCGAGGCCTTCTCCTGTTTGATTCTGGCTACCAGCCGAGGGAGAAGGGGAAACGGTGGAAAGACATAGGCCAGATTGAAGGACCAAGGCGCTACTAGAGCATCTATCAATGCCGCCTTGGGATCCCTGGACCTGGAACCGTAAAGAGGAAGTCTGGTGTTCTGACGGGACGCCATCAGATCCAACTCCGGAATGCCCCAAAGCTGAATCAGCTGAGCAAATACCTCCGGGTGGAGTTCCCACTCCCCCGGGTGAAAAGTCTGACGACTTAGGAAATCCGCTTCCCAGTTGTCTACTCCTGGGATGTGAATTGCAGATAGGTGACAAGAGTGGTCCTCCGCCCACCTGATTATCTTGGTTACTTCCTTCATCGCTAAGGAACTCTTTGTTCCTCCCTGATGATTGATGTATGCTACAGTCGTGATGTTGTCCGACTGAAATCTGATGAACTTGGCCGCCGCTAGATGAGGCCATGCCTGGAGCGTATTGAATATCGCTCTCAGTTCCAAAATGTTTATCGGGAGAAGAGATTCTTCCCGAGACCATATGCCCTGAGCTTTCAGGGAGCCCCAGACCGCGCCCCAGCCTATCAGACTGGCGTCGGTCGTTACAATGATCCACTCTGGTCTGAGGAAGCACATTCCCTGAGACAGGTGATCCTGAGACAACCACCAGAGAAGAGAACCTCTGGTGTTCTGGTCCAGTTGGATTTGGGGAGACAAATCTGCATAATCTCCATTCCACTGTTTGAGCATGCACAATTGCAGTGGCCTGAGATGAATTCGAGCAAAAGGAACCACGTCCATTGCTGCTACCATTAATCCGATTACCTCCATGCACTGAGCTACAGATGGTCGAGGAATGGAATGAAGAGCTCAGCAAGTGCTGAGAAGCTTTAACCTCCTGACCTCCGTCAGAAATATTTTCATTTTTACCGAGTCTATTTATGTCCCCAGGAAGGGAACCCTCGTGAGTGGGGACAGAGAACTTTTTTCGGTGTTCACTTTCCACCCGTGAGACCTTAGAAAGGCCAGAACAATTTCCGTATGAGCCTTGGCTCTGAGAAAAGACGCCTGTATTAAGATGTCGTCCAGATAGGGTGCTACTGCAATGCCCCGCGGTCATAGGACCGCCAGAAGGGATCCTAGCACCTTTGTGAAAATTCTTGGGGCGGTGGCCAACCCGAAGGGAAGGGCCACGAACTGGTAATGCTTGTCCAGAAAAGCGAACCTTAGGAACTGATGGTGATCTTTGTGGATAGGAATATGAAGGTACACATCCTTTAAATCCACGGTAGTCATATATTGACCTTCCTGGATCATTGGTAAGATTGTCCGAATGGTCTCCATCTTGAAGGATGGACCTCTGAGGAATTTGTTTAGAATTTTTAGATCCAGAATTGGTCTGAAAGTTCCTTTCGTTTTGGGAACCACAAACAGGTTTGAGTAAAATCCCAGTCCTTGTTCTGTAGTTGGGACTGGACATATCACTCCCATCGTGAGTAGATCTTCTACACAGCGTAAGAACGCCTCTTTCTTTGTCGTGTCTGAAGACAGACGAGAAATGTGGAACCTTCCCCTTGGCGGAGAGTCCTTGAATTCCAGAAGATATCCCTGAGCAACTCTCTCTAATGCCCAGGGATCGGGAACATCTCTTGCCCAAGCCTGAGCAAAGAGAGAGAGAGTCTGCACCCTACCAGATCTGGTCCCGGATCAGGGGCTACCCCTTCATGCTGTCTTAGTAGCAGCTGCAGGCTTCTTGGCCTGCTTACCCTTGTTCCAGCCCTGCAAAGGCTTCCAGGTTGCCTTGGGCTGTGGAGAGTTACCCTCTTGCTTTGCGGTTGCAGAGGTTGAAGCAGGACCGTTCCTGAAGTTGTGAAAGGAACGAAAATTAGCCTTGTTTTTAGCCTTAAAAGGCCTGTCTTGCGGGA
Organism: Bombina bombina; assembly: GCF_027579735.1. NCBI lineage: Eukaryota > Metazoa > Chordata > Amphibia > Anura > Bombinatoridae > Bombina > Bombina bombina. The sequence continues at coordinate 976,879,608 of NC_069503.1, forward strand.
GGGCATGGCCCTTCCCCCCAGTGATATCCGAAATAATCTCTTTGAACTCGGGTCCGAAAAGGGTCTTCCCTTTGAAAGGAATATTCAGTAGCTTTGTCTTAGACGACACATCGGCTGACCATGACTTAAGCCAAAGCGCTCTACGCGCCATGATAGTGAAACCAGAATTTTTCGCCGCTAACTTAGCTAATTGAAAGGCGGCATCTGTGATAAAAGAATTAGCCAGCTTTAGAGCCTTAATTCTATCCAAAATTTCATCATATGAGGTCTCAGTCTGGAGCGATTCCTCCAGGGCCTCAAACCAGAAAGCCACTGCAGTAGTTACCGGAATAATGCAGGCAATAGGCTGGAGAAGGAAACCTTGTTGAACAAACATTTTCTTTAGTAAACCTTCTAATTTTTTAACCATAGGATCTTGGAACGCACAACTGTCTTCGATTGGTATGGTTGTGCGCTTGGCCAGTGTTGAAACTGCCCCCTCTACCTTAGGGACCGTCTGCCACGCGTCCCGCCTAGGATCAGTAATGGGGAACATTTTCTTAAAGATAGGGGGGAACAAAGGGTACACCTGGTCTCTCCCACTCCCTATCCACAATATCCGCCACCCTCTTAGGGATCGGAAACGCATCAGTGTATACAGGGACTTCTAGATATTTGTCCATTTTACACAATTTCTCTGGGACCACCATGGGGTCGCAATCATCCAGCGTAGCTAATACCTCCTTAAGCAGCACACGGAGGTGTTCCAGCTTAAATTTAAACGCTAAGGAATCTGAATCTGCCCGCTGAGAAACTTTTCCAGTGTCAGAAATTTCTCCCTCGGACAGCCCATCCCTCACCGACACTTCAGAGTGTTGTGAGGGTACCACAGATAAATCCTCCAAAGCTTCTGATTGCTCATACTCTGTTCTTAAAACCGAGCTATCACGCTTTTTAGGAAAAACTGGCAGTTTGGATAAAAAGGCCGCAAGGGAATTATCCATGACTGCTGCTAATTGTTGTAATGTAATAGGGGCCAATGTGCTAGAGGTACTAGGCATCGCTTGCGCGGGCGTAACTGGTGTGGACACATGGGGAGAGGAAGGCGGGCTATCCTCATTACCTTCTGTTAAAGAATCATCTTGGGATACATTTATAAGTGAAACATCGTGATCTTTAAAATGCTTAGACACATTAGCACACTTAAAACACAAATGTAAAGGGGGTTCCACCATGGCTACTTAACACATAGAGCAAAGTCAAATACTGAAAAATACAATTTGAGAAAAAACGGTACTGTGCCTTTAAATAATAAAAAGCGCACAATTTTTTACTAAATCACCAAAAATGATCCAATCTTTCTGAAATTTTTACCCCACAATCTTAATGCTTTGGTATGATTGCACAAAGTCAATTAACCCCTTAATGCCCGAACCGGAGCAACCTAAAGTTTACAACCGGATAGCAAACTACAGCACCATGCCACAGCAATCTGCTGTTGCCCTACCTTGCCCCTGGGGATTAATTTGATAGAAATAAGCCTCTATGAAGTCCTCCAGTATTCTTTGGACCCTCCACGTGAAGCTGCATCAAGCTGTCTGCTATATGAACTGCGCAACTGAGGCGTGAAAATTAGGCCCCCTCCCTCTCCACTCCGGAGTTGTGGGGCCTTGCAAACCCTCTATAGGTGTCTAAAATTCTGCCATGTGGAATAAAAACCCAAAAAACACTCCAAAAGTGTTAAAAACTTGTACAATCATCATATTTTCTCTATAAAATAATCGATTGCCCTTTAAAAGTGTCCATCAGTCTTTCAGCCCTGTTAATTAAGCCTTCCTTCTATACTGAGTCTCAGAATATGGCTTACCATCCCCACATGGGAATTCTTGTCAGTCTTCTAGCATTACTAAGTCTTGACTAGAAAAAGATGACTGAACATACCTTGTAGCAGTTAAGCCTGCAAACTGTTCCCCCAACTGAAGTTTTCTTGTACTCCTCAGTCCTGTGTGGGAACAGCAGTGGATTTTAGTTACAACATGCTAAAATCATTTTCCTCTCAGCAGAATTCATCACTTTCTGCTAGAGAGTAAATAGCACAAACCGGCACTATTTAAAAATAACAAACTTTTGATTGAAGATATAAAAACTACAAATCTAACACCACATTCACTTTACCCTCCCGTGGAGATGCTACTTGTTAGAGCGGCAAAGAGAATGACTGGGGGGCGGAGCCTGAGGGGGAGCTATATGGACAGCTTTGCTGTGTGCTCTCTTTGCCACTTCCTGTAGGGAATGAGAATATCCCACAAGTAAGGATGAATCCGTGGACGGGATACACCTTGTAAGAGAAACACCTGACTTCCCCATGTGGTTAAGAGAAGTAGATCACATTTTATCATTGGAAAAACAAGATTTTATTGCAGATATTCTGTACATATGGGAACAAAGACCTACACAATGACTCAGTGTGACATATAACAATATAACACTCTACATCTTTTATCCCATGCAATGACATGAAAGCAAATGCATTGATAGAATTGTCTGAATCTATGTCAAGCATATTGATAGAATGTGTTCCTCCTCAATAGATGTGCCTCTAGGTAGAGTAATTAACTGCTTGTGTACATTTGATTATAACCACGGTAGCAGTAAGATATGACTTGCGACTAGGAACCTGATGTCACTAATCACTATGAATGCCTGCCTACATATATGTGAATATGCTATTGTAAAGTGTCTAACAGTTTGTACCGTTACTCTTCTTGTATATTTGTTTGAAAACTCAAAACAGTTGATTAAAAAAAAAAATCATTATGCACCAAAGATGACTTTAAAGAAATCGTGTCACAAGTTAAAAACTGGTATGGTGATCTAAAAAGAGACTTGACAAGGGTGACACAAAGAGTCACCAACTTAGAGGATAACCACAACACAACATATAACGATATATAGCATATGTCCCGCTTGGTATACGACCAGGAGGAAACCATATACAATTTGTTGGAAAAGGTGGAAGATTTAGACAACAGAGGAAGGAGAAACAACCTCAGAGTGCGTGGGATACCAGAATCCATACAACCAGGAGCATTAGAGGGATGTCTCCAAGCCTTGTTCTGTACTGTAAAGGGGGACAATAGCGCACCAGAAGTGATCATTGAAAGAGCGCATCGTGCATTGAGAGCTAAACCACCACAAGATGTAATACTAAAACTACTCCATTTTAAAGATAAAGAGGAAATCTTAAAACACTCAAGGCAGAAACAAGATCTTACTCATGCTGGAAACCGTATACAAATCTTCATGGATCTGAGCCCCGCAACTCTTCAGAAGAGGAGGGACTTGAGCCACATCACAATCGCCCTCCGAGAACAGAAAATACCTTACAGGTGGGGCTTTCCAGTCAGCATCATAGCGACTAGAGGAGACACCACAGCAATCTACAAGAACAAGGAGGACCTACCTCACTTCTGTGAGGCTCTACGGATAAACATACATGCTCAGGATCAGCTGAAAGATGGACATACTACACAATTGCCTCAATGTAGGGCAAGGTCCTCAACAGATGAAGCGCCAAAGCGGGACTCTGCAAAACAACCCTCCCCAGTAGATGCTACACTGGAGCGGGAGGACACCTATCGGGCCCCTGCTAGCCCACACACACCAGCACAAGGGGACTCTTGTTAATGTGTATAGAACACAAAAAAGAAGAAGGCGCCAACATAGTGTGAATCTGTATTGAAAGTTGTTCACTCCCCACACATAAATTGTACTTACAAGAAGTCAGACACTTGAGAAGTGCTACAACGGCTTTCTGGAGCATTAACAGCTGTCCAGGTAGCTGCTCTCTCGTAGTAAAGATGTAATCCTTGGTGCTGCGTACGATCTGCAGGAATTTTGCAGCTTGACCCCTTTAGCCGGCTACTTTCTCTCGTAATATTCGTGATAGGAGAGAAGCCCAAACCAGGTGGGCTAGCAGCTATATTCGGATGCCAAGTATTGTAAAATTGTCACACATATAAAATATCACTCCAGCCGTGATAAAGATATAGTTAAAAACAAATGTTTATTTAGTAAACATGTATCACAACGCGTTTCCCGGTCTACCTTGACCGCTTCCTCAGGTGAATAAACTATATCTAAATTACACAGCTTATATTTGCTTAACTCGGCGTTCAAGCCGAAACAGAGCGCATGCGTGAAGGAGTATGCAGTACCCAGAGTCAAAGGGGGTGTGTATCAACGCCTAAGTGATTGGTTGTCGACCGAAAAATCGGACCAACCAAAGGGAAATGTAGTGACACACCTCTATAGTGTGTGTAAGGTTATACCAAATAATTTCATGCTCTACAAGTCACTGCCGATAGCGTAAATCAATGACCACCCAGCTCGATACATTGTGTTAAGTGAAAGTATCAAATCGCTGATGTGTAATACGTATAAAAGGTAACAAAAGATACTTTTGGCGGCGATGCGATACAAAATTCTTATATGCGTACGTACAACCCCCAATCGGGATACTACTCCTTCATGCATTTACAAAAAGACGAAAGCGATACTGTACCATATACCAGATCAAAATGGCTAATATCACAATGAACTAAAATATACAGGATATAGAATATACATAAAATATACTACCCCTCATACATAAAATAAAAATATAAAGTGACTCTTGTATTCAGTAAATATAAAAAATACAAGAAAATATACATAAAAATAATAAAATAATATATACATAAAATATATTCAACGAGTTAGGTGTTCACATCTATGTACGGTTCTAATGAGCCAAGATGTCTCAACAACTATCCCTCCTAATATAGAGCTATCCAAATCAGATTCTCATATCGAAAACTATAAGGGTGATATGTAGTTACAATACCTAGACCCAGTAGAATGTTGTTACAATACCTAGGCAAATTAGATGATAAATGATGAAACTAAAGATTAAAAATAGCTACTAACTAATAAATTATTGGACTACAACTTAATTAAATGCCGCCATGTCAAGATTCTCATTTAGACCATATGGATTCAAAGTTTTTAATTTCCGGATCCAATATGTCTCCCTTTGTCTTAAATCAATTAGTCTATTTCTGCCCCATTTAGAAGAGATTTGTTCAATAGGAAAAATACTATACAAATCTGTCTGCCCATCATGACAACAAACTCCATGTCTAGAGACACTATGTTTAATACAGGATTTTTTCACGTTTCTCATGTGTTCCACCCATCTTTTTTTCAGGGGTCTAGAAGTTCTCCCTATGTACTGTAGGCCACATTTGCACTCCAGTAAGTATATTACGAAAGAGGAATCACATGAAAAACGAGTCTTTATCTCAAATTCTTCCTTTGTGGAAAAAGACCTGAACTTCAACTTTTCCCCCTTCGTAAATTCACATAACCCACAGTTAGCTCTGTTACATTTATAGAACCCTTTCTTATTCGACAACCAATTTTTCGTCTTATGTTCTATATTTCTTCCAAATTTCCTCATCACTATTTTACTAGGGGCAAGTTTATTTTTAAGTGAAGGTGCTCTTTTAAAAGTACATATAGGGTTTTCATCTAAAATGTTTCTTAATACCGGATCGTTCAATAGAATGTTCCAATGCTTGCGAACAATTCTCTTAATTTTATCATGGTTTGAAGTATATTTAGTTATAAATCTCAGATTTTTATTTTTATTGATTTTGTTCTTATTAGTGACTATTTCATCTAACTTGTTGCACTCTAAATTCTCCTCTTTTGGAGTTTTAAAAAATTCAGATCTATCTTTATTTCTAGCCTTCAAAAAACTCTCCTCTACTAGATCCCTAGGATAATTTCTTTCAAAGAATCTACTTTTTAGGATTCCTGCTTGTTCGTCATAAAGAGTTAAATTTGTACAGTTTCTACGGATTCTAGAGAACTGATTGTATGGAATATTTCTCTTCCATGCCTTATAATGATTGCTTTTATAATTCAAGTAACTATTTGTATCCACTGTTTTAAAGTGGGTTTTGGTCAAAATATGACCTACTTGGTCCCAATATAGTACCAAGTCCAAAAATTCAATATGATCTGTATTAATATTATGAGTGAACTTAAGTCCCATATTATTTTCATTAAGTGATTTAATAAAGTCTAAGGCATTATCCTCTGAACCTTCCCAAATAAAAATAAGGTCATCTATAAAACGGCCATAGAACACCAGACTTGCCCCCAGGGGGGAGTTGTATATGTATCTTTCTTCAAATACCCCCATAAATAAATTTGCAAAACTGGGGGCAAATCTGGTGCCCATGGCCGTTCCCTTAATCTGTAAAAAAAATTGTTCCTGATAAACAAAATAATTATGTTTCAACACAAATGAAATTGCTTCTAACAAAAATAATCTCTGTTTGGTAGGTAAAAATTGATCTCTCTTCAAAAAAACATCTATAGCATCTATGCCCAGATGGTGCTCTATGTTTGAATAAAGAGCTGTCACATCACAAGTGAACCAAATGAGCTTGCGCTCAGCCTTTTCTATTTTCGATAACTTGGCTATTAGGTCCGGGGTATCTTTGATATATGATGGAAGCCCCTTCACTATTTTTTTTAAAAAATGATCAATATATTCGGATAAGTTGCAAGTCAGACTCCCTATGCCCGAAATAATGGGCCTACCAGGTGGATTATTGGTACATTTGTGTATTTTCGGGAGGTGATAATAATATGCTAGATTTGGTGACATAGGGACCAGATATTCTTTCTCCTTTTTGGTTAAGATCCCCTCTAGAAAACCTTTGTCTACCATTTTAATTAAATGGGTGGTATATGTTTTCGTAGGATTATATGTAAGTTTTTTATAATAATTTTGATCTAAAAGGATCCTATTTGCTTCCTGTAAATAATCTGACATATTTTGCAGAACAACCCCTCCTCCTTTATCAGCCTGCCTGATCACCAAGTTGTCATTCTTGGCTAATCTTGACAAAGCTTTAATCTCATATAGATTCAGATTGGGGTTCCCCACCTTCTTCTCTAGTGCACCAAACTCCTCTAGAACAAGATTTTGAAATAGAGAAATATATGGACTGGTAACTGGCGGGTTAAAATTAGATCTTAACTATGTTGGCGCCTTCTTCTTTTTTGTGTTCTATACAGATTTGCTTCGTTTGAATTGCCTTCAACTTTTGGAAGAAGTTTTTGCCGCCACACCTTCATTATTTGAACTTTGGACTTTTGTGTTCACACACCAGGTTTTTGGTTTGATTGATATCATTGTTTGTGAGTTTCACCTCACACAATCTAGCGTGTGGGCATCATATTATTGCGTTTATGCACTTATATATGTTTTATTGCACATATTCTTTTGCACATATTTTTTTATCAGATTTATTATTTGTATTTGTTGCTTTTAGGCGCAACTGATTTATCACACTTTGGTTAATAGACTCTTGTTAATGAAACATGGCAACAGGTCGTATAATATATATGTTAACATTTCAAATGTTGGGTTTGGAGGGGGGGATACTACCCTGTCTATTGTAGTGTTTAATTTCTTGTGACACTAAATTTAATTGTTACGTTACTTATATTGTTCATATTTGCTACAAGTTATTTGTAAGTGCATGCTGGTTTTCGAGCTACTTTGTACAGTTTACACCTTTCACATGCTTGAATATATCCGACAATCTATAAACAGCTAGAACACTGATACACAGAAGGAAGCAGAGAAACAAGATACTCTAAGTCAGGCCAGCTACCCGACTTAAATACACTACACATCAGGACATTGCCTTTGATACACACCTCACCCTACGTTAGGTACCAAAGTGAGTGGATAGAATCAGGAAGGATGCAACTACACCCACTCAAACTGATTTCAATTAATGCTACTGGGCTGAACAGCCCAGAAAAGAGGTCTTATAGCATTCAATCAACTATACAAGGAAGGAAGAAGGACATTCTGTATGTGCAGGAGACACACTTTAAAAAGAGAAGAGAGCCCAAATTCATAAACCACAGGTATAGAACTTTCTACCTAGCAACAGGCAACTCAAAGAAGGGTGGAGTAGGAATCTTCATTAAAAATTTAAACCAACTTTCATAATGAAAGATCCCAATGGCTCTTACATATTGGTCACAGGTGTACTGTTCAACTCATATGTAACACTAGTAAATATATATCTTCCTAATCAAGGGCAACATATAGTATTCAAGCAGGTGGTGCAACTACTACTCGAACACACGAAAGGCATACTATATTTAGCAGGGGTCTTCAACCTACCATTAGACCAAATATGGGACACCTCGACGGGCAAGACATGTACCCCACAAAAGGTAATTAAAGTCCTAAATGCCCAGCTTCAACTGCTAAAACTGCATGATGTATGGAGGTCAGTGAATCCTGGTGTGCAAGACTATACATTTTACTCACACCCTCATCACATATACACTAGGATAGACTACCTCATAACGAACCAGCTGGGGATGTCTTTGGTAGAGGGCTCCAGCATACTCCCAATTACATGGTTAGACAATGCCCCAGTACAATGCACGATAGCTTGGCCAGACATGCCCCTACGTCCATTCTTATGGAGACTCGATAAGTACGTTTTAGACAACCCCCTGATAAATATGGGACGTCGACTTGACTCTAGGACATTCTTTTGAAGAGAACACCTCGGACACCATTCCCCCCTCAACAATATGGGAAGCCCACAAATGTGTGGTGCGGGGTGAGTTCATTAAACATAAAGCGAAGGAAACTAAAAACAATCGGCAATTTGTAAACTCCTCCCTATCCCAAATTATATACTGGGAATCGGAACATAAAAAAGCCCCTTTCTCCACTGCTATATTAGAATCACTGACCAAAATTAGGAATGACCTGCATAACCACCTAACTAAAGGATACCAACAAAAGGCCTCAATATTGCAACAAAAATACTTTGACATGAATGACAAGATAGGGTCGTGGTTAGCCAAAGCATTAAAACGAAAACAATTAAACCCGTATATACACACAATAACGGATGCAGTAGGACAAACACAGAAAGACAGCGAGAAAATAGCGGAGACATTCCGACACTATTACGAGAAACTTTATAATATCAGAAATGACAGCACACAAACTGACAGATAGATATTTAGACAAAGTGCGACTACATACACTATCCCCAGAGGACACTGCATCCCTAGACATGCCAATCACGAACGAAGAGGTCAAAACAGCCATCAGAAACATGCCAAATGGCAAAAGCCCAGGGTCAGAAGAACTAGGAATAAAATATTATAAGACTTATATGCATCATCTGTTAGCACCATTAGCATCACTCTTTAACTCGCTGTTACAAGAGAGAGGTTTTACAGACCAAATGTTAGAGGCAAAAATCACTGTCCTTCCCAAGCAGGGAAGAAGCCCAGACAAACCGGAGAATTTCCGCCCCATTTCACTTTTGAATATCAAAATATATGCCAACATTATAGCAAACAGAATTAACAAGTTCCTACCGAAATTGATACACCCAGACCAAGTGGGATTCGTGCCGGGAAGGGAAGTGCGAGACAACACGTTGAAAGTGCTGCAGTACTGGTTTCGACGGACGCCGAAAAAGCCTTCGACCGAGTACATTGGCTACTCCCAGATTGCTGGATCTGCTCAAAACTACACCCGTACCACTACCAGCAAACTACTTGCACAAGTTACAAAACATTATGGAGCAGTACATATGGGGGCGTTAGACCTAGAGTAGCTGGGAAAACACTCTACCTACCAAGGGACAAAGGAGGCCTTGGAGTACCAAATATTCATATCTACAAACAAGCAATTACCCTACACAGACTCATTGACTGGTGCTTCAATGACCCTAACAAAAAGTGGGTACAGCTAGACTGTGACATTTTGAACACAAGAAATGCAACTTGGGACAAGAGTACACACACCAAGACGAACATATCTTCAAAACACTCCCCGCTGAAACCTGTCTACCAAAACACTAGAGTGCCATGGAACCATACAGAGAAGGAGATAGATCACAAAACACCAAAACACCCTTTTTAAAGACTGGACACTCGCAACATTAACCACAGGGGGCAAATGTAAAACACACAGCGGTATAATGGAAACAATGCCTGACATAAACATGAGCTGGTACTCGCACACACAACTAAATCATTACCTTGCGACACAGATACAAACATAGCCTCACAAAGCAACCCACTTCATTCGAGAACATATGCCTACAAAACACCCCCACGGCACATGCAATATCCAGAACATACAAACTTCTACTTGCAGAGGACTCATACGCTCTCCATTCATACACAAAAACATGGGAGAAGGAACTACAAACTGAGATAACATATCAAGAATGGCAGATAGCTTTCCAAATCACCAAAACAGCTTCAATATCTACAAGGGTGCAAGAGTCCAGCTATATATTCTTAGCAAGGTGGTACCTCACCCCTAGCAGATTACAACATATATAAATGCCTCAGGCAAATGCTGGAGGTACTGTGGGGGAGATGGTACGCCAACCCACATCTGGTGGGACTGCCCTAAACTAAACAACTATTGGGTGGGAATACTCAATCACATAAAACACACACAAGGTAAACCACTGCAAATCAGCCCCAAAACACTATTATATCTATCACTGCCCAAGCTTGCTAACAAAGCGAGCAGAGCCTTGCTGATGGTCATGCTGAACAGCGCTAAATTACTAATCCCAAAGCATTGGAAGTCACGGGTAGCCCCTACAGTAGAAGAATGGAAAAGGCAGGTAGATACATTGATCCACTTAGAAAGATACCAGCACATTCAACGAAGGGTCAATAGACACACACAAACTTATGTTAGTCAGTGGACTAAAAGTAAACAACGTCCGGAGTAAGACTCAATGGCTAGTGTTCTATACTAGGTCGCGAGGCCAATTCCATTTTGATATATTAATTTACGGGTGTATTGAGAACCATGTATGTTACTTCTGTTATTGCTGATTTTATTATGAATGCATACAATACCGTATGAGCCACAACGATCGTCCAGATGCTGACATATGGCATCACATCGGGATGTTTATAATGGACACTTTACAACTATTGTATAAAGCTATGTAAAGTGCCAATTAGCAGTGCACTGTATCTTGAAAAGCATATTGTTTTGAATATTTTGTACAACTTAATTCTCCAATAAAAATATTCAAAAAAAAAAAAAAAGAAAGAAAGAAAAAAACGGTGTTAAATTCGGCCGTTCAAGAGTAAGATAAAATCATAAAATCTTCCAGTCGTGGACTCTCCATGCCCGGAAAGAAAGAAATTTATCAGGTAATCATAAATTTTGTTTTCTTTCCTATGGCATGGAGAGTCCACAAAGTCATTCCAATTACTAGTGGTAACCAATACCCAAGCTAGAGAACACGAGGGAGGGAAAGGGAGGGAGAACAAGGCAGGAGGACCTAAACAGAAGGCACCACTGCTTGAAGAACCTTTCTCCCAAATAAAAAAAAAAAAAGTATCAAATTTGTAGAATTTGGAAAAAGTATGCAAAGAGGACCATGTTGCCGCCTTTCAAATCTGTTCCACAGAAACTTCATTTTGAAACTCCAAGATGAGGAGACAGCCCTAGTGGAATGAGTCGTAAATCTCTCAGGAGGCTGCTGTCCAGCAGTCTCATAATCAAAACGAATAATACTTCTTAACCAGAGGGAAAGAGTAGTAGAAGTGGCCTTCTGACCCTTACGCTTTCCAGAGAAAACAATGAACAGGGCAGAAGATTGCTGAAAAACATAATTTATGCTTACCTGATAAATTTATTTCTCTTGTAGTGTATCCAGTCCACGGATCATCCATTACTTATGGGATATTAACTCCTCCCCAACAGGAAGTGCAAGAGGATTCACCCAGCAGAGCTGCTATATAGCTCCTCCCCTAACTGCCATTACCAGTCATTCGACCGAAAACATGCAGAGAAAGGAAAACCATAGGGTACAGTGGTGACTGTAGTTTAATGGAAAAAATACCTGCCTTAAAGTGACAGGGCGGGCCGTGGACTGGATACACTACAAGAGAAATAAATTTATCAGGTAAGCATAAATTATGTTTTCTCTTGTTAAGTGTATCCAGTCCACGGATCATCCATTACTTATGGGATACCAATACCAAAGCTAAAGTACACGGATGACGGGAGGGACAGGCAGGCTCTTTATACGGAAGGAACCACTGCCTGAAGAACCTTTCTCCCAAAAACAGCCTCCGAAGAAGCAAAAGTGTCAAATTTGTAAAATTTGGAAAAAGTATGAAGAGAAGACCAAGTTGCAGCCTTGCAAATCTGTTCAACAGAAGCCTCATTCTTAAAGGCCCAAGTGGAAGCCACAGCTCTAGTAGAATGTGCTGTAATTCTTTCAGGAGGCTGCTGTCCAGCAGTCTCATAGGCTAACCGTATTATGCTATGAAGCCAAAAGGAGAGAGAGGTAGCCGAAGCTTTTTGACCTCTCCTCTGACCAGAATAAACGACAAACAGGGAAGACGTTTGTCGAAAATCCTTAGTTGCCTGTAGATAAAATTTCAGGGCACGGACTACATCTAGATTGTGTAGCAGACGTTCCTTTTTCGAAGAAGGATTAGGACACAAAGATGTAACCACAATCTCTTGATTGATATTCCTGTTAGTGACCACCTTAGGTAGGAACCCAGGTTTAGTACGCAGAACTACCTTGTCTGAATGAAAAATCAGATAAGGAGAATCACAATGTAAGGCAGATAACTCAGAGACTCTTCGAGCCGAGGAAATCGCCATTAAAAACAGAACTTTCCAAGATAACAACTTGATATCAATGGAATGAAGGGGTTCAAACGGAACCCCCTGTAAAACATTAAGAACTAAGTTCAAACTCCATGGTGGAGCAACAGTTTTAAACACAGGCTTGATCCTAGCTAAAGCCTGACAAAAAGCTTGAACGTCCGGAACTTCTGACAGATGTTTGTGTAAAAGAATGGACAGAGCTGAAATCTGTCCCTTTAAGGAACTAGCGGATAAACCCTTTTCTAAACCTTCTTGTAGAAAAGACAATATCCTCGGAATCCTAACCTTACTCCATGAGTAACTCTTGGATTCGCACCAATATAAGTATTTGCGCCATATCTTATGGTAAATCTTTCTGGTAACAGGCTTCCTAGCCTGTATTAAGGTATCAATAACTGACTCAGAAAAACCACGTTTTGATAAAATCAAGCGTTCAATTTCCAAGCAGTCAGCTTCAGAGAAATTAGATTTTGATGTTTGAAGGGACCCTGGATCAGAAGGTCCTGTTTCAGAGGTAGCGACCAAGGTGGACAGGATGACATGTCCACTAGATCTGCATACCAAGTCCTGCGTGGCCATGCAGGCGTTATTAGAATCACTGATGCTCTCTCCTGTTTGATTCTGGCAATCAATCGAGGAAGCATCGGGAAGGGTGGAAACACATAAGCCATCCCGAAGGTCCAAGGTGCTGTCAAAGCATCTATCAGAACCGCTCCCGGATCCCTGGATCTGGACCCGTAACGAGGAAGCTTGGCGTTCTGTCGAGACGCCATGAGATCTATCTCTGGTTTGCCCCAACGTCGAAGTATTTGGGCAAAGACCTCCGGATGAAGTTCCCACTCCCCCGGATGAAAAGTCTGACGACTTAAGAAATCCGCCTCCCAGTTCTCCACTCCCGGGATGTGGATTGCTGACAGGTGGCAAGAGTGAGACTCTGCCCAGCGAATTATCTTTGATACTTCCATCATTGCTAGGGAGCTTCTTGTCCCTCCCTGATGGTTGATGTAAGCTACAGTCGTGATGTTGTCCGACTGAAACCTGATGAACCCCCGAGTTGTTAACTGGGGCCAAGCCAGAAGGGCATTGAGAACTGCTCTCAATTCCAGAATGTTTATTGGTAGGAGACTCTCCTCCTGATTCCATTGTCCCTGAGCCTTCAGAGAATTCCAGACAGCGCCCCAACCTAGTAGGCTGGCGTCTGTTGTTACAATTGTCCAGTCCGGCCTGCTGAATGGCATCCCCCTGGACAGATGTGGCCGAGAAAGCCACCATAGAAGAGAATTTCTGGTCTCTTGATCCAGATTCAGAGTAGGGGACAAGTCTGAGTAATCCCCATTCCACTGACTTAGCATGCACAATTGCAGCGGTCTGAGATGTAGACGTGCAAAGGGTACTATGTCCATTGCTGCTACCATTAAGCCGATCACCTCCATGCATTGAGCTACTGACGGGTGTTGAATGGAATGAAGGACACGGCATGCATTTTGAAGCTTTGTTAACCTGTCTTCTGTCAGGTAAATCTTCATTTCTACAGAATCTATAAGAGTCCCCAAGAAGGGAACTCTTGTGAGTGGAAAGAGAGAACTCTTCTTTTCGTTCACCTTCCATCCATGCGACCTTAGAAATGCCAGTACTAACTCTGTATGAGACTTGGCAGTTTGAAAGCTTGAAGCTTGTATCAGAATGTCGTCTAGGTACGGAGCTACCGCAATTCCTCGCGGTCTTAGTACCGCCAGAAGAGCACCCAGAACCTTTGTGAAGATTCTCGGAGCCGTAGCCAATCCGAATGGAAGAGCTACAAACTGGTAATGCCTGTCTAGAAAGGCAAACCTTAGATACCGGTAATGATCTTTGTGAATCGGTATGTGAAGGTAAGCATCCTTTAAATCCACTGTGGTCATGTACTGACCCTTTTGGATCATGGGTAAAATTGTCCGAATAGTTTCCATTTTGAACGATGGAACTCTTAGGAATTTGTTTAGGATCTTTAAATCCAAGATTGGCCTGAAAGTTCCCTCTTTTTTGGGAACCACAAACAGATTTGAGTAAAACCCTTGTCCTTGTTCCGACCGCGGAACCGGATGGATCACTCCCATTAATAAAAGATCTTGTACGCAGCGTAGAAACGCCTCTTTCTTTATTTGGTTTGTTGACAACCTTGACAGATGAAATCTCCCTCTTGGGGGAGAGAATTTGAAGTCTAGAAGGTATCCCTGAGATATGATCTCTAACGCCCAGGGATCCTGGACATCTCTTGCCCAAGCCTGGGCGAAGAGAGAAAGTCTGCCCCCCACTAGATCCGTTCCCGGATCGGGGGCCCTCGATTCATGCTGTCTTAGGGGCAGCAGCAGGTTTCCTGGCCTGCTTGCCCTTGTTCCAGGACTGGTTAGGTCTCCAGCCTTGTCTGTAGCGAGCAACAGCTCCTTCCTGTTTTGGTGCAGAGGAAGTTGATGCTGCTCCTGCTTTGAAATTACGAAAGGAATGAAAATTAGACTGTCTAGCCTTAGGTTTGGCTCTGTCTTGAGGCAGGGCATGGCCTTTACCTCCTGTAATGTCAGCGATAATTTCTTTCAACCCGGGCCCGAATAAGGTCTGCCCTTTGAAAGGTATATTAAGCAATTTAGATTTAGAAGTAACGTCAGCTGACCAGGATTTTAGCCACAGTGCTCTGCGTGCCTGAATGGCGAATCCGGAATTCTTAGCCGTAAGTTTAGTTAAATGTACTACGGCATCTGAAATAAATGAGTTAGCTAACTTAAGGGCTTTAAGCTTGTGTGTAATCTCATCTAATGGAGCTGATTCAAGTGTCTCTTCCAGAGACTCAAACCAAAATGCTGCTGCAGCCGTGACAGGCGCAATGCATGCAAGAGGTTGCAATATAAAACCTTGTTGAACAAACATTTTCTTAAGGTAACCTTCTAACTTTTTATCCATTGGATCTGAAAAGGCACAGCTATCCTCCACCGGGATAGTGGTACGCTTAGCTAAAGTAGAAACTGCTCCCTCCACCTTAGGGACCGTTTGCCATAAGTCCCGTGTGGTGGCGTCTATTGGAAACATCTTTCTAAATATCGGAGGGGGTGAGAACGGCACACCGGGTCTATCCCACTCCTTAGTAACAATTTCAGTAAGTCTCTTAGGTATAGGAAAAACGTCAGTACTCGCCGGGTACCGCAAAATATTTATCCAACCTACACATTTTCTCTGGTATTGCAACTGTGTTACAATCATTCAGAGCCGCTAACACCTCCCCTAGTAATACACGGAGGTTTTCCAGCTTAAATTTAAAATTTGAAATATCTGAATCCAGTTTGTTTGGATCAGAACCGTCACCCGCAGAATGAAGCTCTCCGTCCTCATGTTCTGCAAATTGTGACGCAGTGTCTGACATGGCCCTAATATTATCAGCGCACTCTGTTCTCACCCCAGAGTGATCACGCTTACCTCTTAGTTCTGGTAATTTAGCCAAAACTTCAGTCATAACAGTAGCCATATCCTGTAATGTGATTTGTAATGGCCGCCCAGATGTACTCGGCGCTACAATATCACGCACCTCCCGAGCGGGAGATGCAGGTACTGACACGTGAGGTGAGTTAGTCGGCATAACTCTCCCCTCGTTGTTTGGTGAAATATGTTCAATTTGTACAGATTGACTTTTATTTAAAGTAGCATCAATACAGTTAGTACATAAATTTCTATTGGGCTCCACTTTGGCTTTAGCACATATAGCACAGATATCTTCCTCTGAATCAGACATGTTTAACACACTAGCAAATAAACTAGCAACTTGGAAATACTTTTCAAGTAATTTACTATAATATGAAAACGTACTGTGCCTATAAGAAGCACAGAAAAAGTTATGACAGTTGAAAATTAATAAACTGAAAAGTTATAGCATCAAATCTTTGTAAAAAACACAATTTTAGCAAAGGATTGCTCCCATTAGCAAAGGATAACTAACCCTGATAGCAGAAAAAAAAAATACAGAAATAAACGTTTTTTTTTTTTATCACAGTCAACTACAATCTCACAGCTCTGCTGTGAGTGATTACCTCCCTCAAAACAAGTTTTGAAGACCCCTGAGTTCTGTAGAGATGAACCGGATCATGCAGGGAAGACAATAAACTTCTGACTGAATTTTTTGATGCGTAGCAAAAGCACCAAAAAAGGTCCCTCCCCCTCACACATAACAGTGAGAGAGATCAGTAAACTGTCATAAATTAAATAAAACGACTGCCAAGTGGAAAAAAATAGTGCCCAAAACATTTTTTCACCCAGTACCTCAGAAAATTAAACGATTTTACATGCCAGCAAAAAACGTTTAACATTAATAAATTGAGTGTTATTAAAAAGCCTGTTGCTAGTCCCTGCAAATTAGGCTAAAGTTTTATGCATACAGTATAATTCCAGTGAAGTGCCATTCCCCAGAATACTGAAGTGTAAAATATACATACATGACAGCCTGATACCAGTTGCTGCTACTGCATTTAAGGCTGAGTTTACATTATATCGGTATGGCAGAATTTTCTCATCAATTCCATTGTCAGAAAATAATAAGCTGCTACATACCTCTTTGCAGATTAATCTGCCCGCTGTCCCCTGATCTGAAGTTTACCTCTCCTCAGATGGCCGAGAAACAGCAATATGATCTTAACTACTCCGGCTAAAATCATAGAAAAACTCAGGTAGATTCTTCTTCAAATTCTACCAGAGAAGGAATAACACACTCCGGTGCTATTATAAAATAACAAACTTTTGATTGAAGGTATGAAACTAAGTATAATCACCACAGTCCTCTCACACATCCTATCTATTCGTTGGGTGCAAGAGAATGACTGGTAATGGCAGTTAGGGGAGGAGCTATATAGCAGCTCTGCTGGGTGAATCCTCTTGCACTTCCTGTTGGGGAGGAGTTAATATCCCATAAGTAATGGATGATCCGTGGACTGGATACACTTAACAAGAGAAATCTTTAATAGCCTGTAGGTAAAAAGAGCACACAGAACATCCAAGTTATGCAAAAGACGTTCCTTATGTGAAGGAGGATTAGGACAAAAAGAAACAACAATTTCCTGATTAATGTTTCCATCCAACACCCTAATTAAGTATGAAAGATCGCCTTATCTGCATGAAAAAACAAAATTTATGCTTATCTGATAAATATGTTTCTTTTACGATATGACGAGTCCACGGATTTCATCCTTACTTATGGGATATCGCCTCCTGGTCAGCAGGAGGAGGCCAAGAGCTCTACAGCAGAGATGCATAAATAACTCCTCCCTTCCCCCCCCAACCCAGTCATTCGACCGAAGTTCGGAAGAGAAAGGAAAAGCCAAGGAGCAGAGGTGACTGAAGTTTAACAAAAATAAAGACCTGTCTTAGAAAATAACAGGGTGGGCCGTGGACTCATCATATTCTAAAAGAAATAAATTTATCAGGTAAGCATAAATTTCCTTTTCTTTTACAAGATATGACGAGTCCACGGATTTCATCCTTACTTATGGGATACAATACCAAAGCTATAGGACACGGATGAAAGGGAGGGACAAGACAGGAACCTAAACGGAAAGCACCACTGCTTGAAGAACCTTTCTCCCAAAAACAGCCTCAGATGAGGCAAAAGTATCAAATTTGGACAATTTGGAAAAAGTGTGAAGAGACGACCAAGTTGCAGCCTTGCAAATCTGTTTAACAGAAGCATCATTTTTAAATGCCCATGAGGAAGCCACAGCTCTAGTAGAATGGGCCTTAATTCGTTCTGGAGGCTGCTGTCCTGCAGTCTCATATGCAACACTGATGATACTCCTCAGCCAAAAAGAAAGAGGTAGCCGTAGCTTTCTGACCCCTACGTTTCCCAGAAAAAACAACAAATAGTGAAGATGTTTGACGAAAATCCTTAGTCGCCTTAAGTAAAACTTCAGGGCACGGACTACATCCAGATTATGTAACCTACGCTCCTTCTTAGAAGAAGGGTTTGGACACAAGGAAGGAACAATAATTTCCTGATTAATTTTTTTATTTGAAACAACTTAAGGAAGAAAACCAGGTTTGGTACGCAACACTACCTTATCTGCATGGAAAATAAGATAAGGGGAATCAGACTGTAATGCTGAAAGCTCAGAAACTCTGCGAGCAAAAGAAATAGCAACCAAAAATAAAACCTTTCAAGAGAACAACTTAATATCTATGGAATGCATAGGTTCAAACGGAAACCCTTGAAGAATATTAAGAACTAAATTCAAACTCCAAGGAGGAGCAATAGCCCTAAATACAAGTCTGATTCTAGTCAAGGCCTGACAAAAAGATTGAACATCTGGAACATCTGCCAGACGCTTGTGTAGCAAAATGGATAAAGCAGAAATCTGTCCCTTTAAGGAACTTTCTGACAACCCTTTCTCCAATCCTTCTTGGAGAAAAGATAAAACCAATACAGATATTTACGCCATATCTTATGGTAAATCTTTCTAGTAACAGGTTTGCGTGCCTGAATCAAGGTATCAATGACTGCATCAGAGAACCCCCGCTTAGATAAAATCAAGCGTTCATTCTCCAAGCAGTCAGCTGCAGAGAAATTAGATTTGGATGATGGAAGGGTCCCTGAATGAGAAGGTCCTGCCTCAATGGAAGCTTCCACGGTGGCAGAGATGCCATGTCCATCAGATCGGCATACCAAGTCCTGCGAGGCCACGCAGGAGCGATGAGAATTACCGAAGCCCTCTCCGCTTTGACTCGAGCAATCACCCGGGAAAGTTGAGCAAATGGAGGGAACACATAAGCTAGGTTGAACGACCAAGGCGCTGCCAAGGCATCTATCAGTTCGGCCTGAGGATCTATGGACCTGGATCCGTATCTCGGGAGCTTGGCATTCTGACGAGATGCCACGAGATCCAGCTCCGGCTTGCCCCATCTGAGAGTCAGGGTGGCAAAGACCTCCGGGTGGAGTTCCCACTCTCCCGGATGAAACGTCTGCCTGCTCAAAAAATCCGCTTCCCAGTTGTCTACTCCTGGGATGTAGATTGCTGACAGATAACAAGAGTGAGCCTCCGCCCACCGAAGGCTTGGATACTTCTGTCATCGCAAAGGAACTCCTTGTTCCTCCCTGATGATTAATGTAAGCCACAGTCGTGATGTTGTCCGACTGAAATCGGATGAACCTTGCCAAAGCCAGCTGAGGCCAGGCCTGAAGAGCATTGAATATTACCCTCAACTCTAGAATATTGATTGGAAGTAGAGCCTTCAGGGAGTTCCAGACTGCACCCCATCCTAGTAGACTGGCGTCTGTTGTCACTATCACCCATGAGGGTCTGCGGAAGCACGTCCCTTGGGACAGATGATCCTGCGACAACCACCAAAGAAGAGAGTCTCGTGTCTCCTGATCCAGATCTATCCGAGGAGACAAATTGGCATAATCTCCATTCCACTGTCCGAGCATGCTCAGTTGGTAGAGGTCTGAGATGAAAACGGGCAAACGGAATGATGTCCATTGCCGCCACCATCAATCCAATTACCTCCATGCACTGAGCCACTGATGGCCGAGGATTGGACTGAAGGGATCGGCATGCATTCAGAACTTTTAACTTTCTGACTTCCGTCAAGAAGATTTTAATTGATATAGAGTCTATTAGAGTTCCCAGGAAAGGAACCCTTGTCTGTGGAATTAGTGAACTCTTTTCTAGATTCACCTTCCACCCGTGAGTTTTCAGAAAGGACAGAACCATGTTGGTATGAGACTTTGTCAGTTGATAAGACGCCTGGATCAGAATATCGTCCAGATAAGGCGCCACTGCAATGCCCCGCAGCCTGAGAACCGCTAGCAGAGACACTAGAACCTTCGTGAAGATCCTGGGTGCCGTGGCCAGCCCGAAAGGAAGATCCGCAAACTGAAAATGTTTGTCCAGGAAGGCAAACCGTAGGAACTGGTGATGATCTCTGTGGATAGGAATATGAAGATATGCATCCTTTAAGTCCACAGTAGTCATATATTGACCCTTCTGGATCAATGGAAGAATTGTCCGAATAGTCTCCATTTTGAAGGATGGAACTCTGAGAAACTTGTTTAGACTTTTGAGATCTAAAATGGGTCGGAACGTTCCCTCTTTTTTGGGAACTACAAAAAGATTTGAGTAAAACCCTTGCACCCGTTCCTGTATTGGAACGGAACAAATTACTCCAATAGTGGAGAGGTCTTTTACACAACGTAAGAACGCCTCTCTTTTTATCTGGTCTACAGACAATCGTGAAAGAAGAAACCTTCCCCTTGGGAAGGCATTTTTGAATTCCAACGGATACCCTTGAGACACGATTTCTAGTGTCCAGGGATCCTGAACATGTCTCATCCAAGCTTGGACAAAGAGAGAAAGTCTGCCCCCTACTAGATCCGGTCCCAGATCGGGGGCCGCCCCTTCATGCTGTCTTGGGAGCAGCAGCGGGCTTCTTGGGTTGTTTGCCCTTGTTCCAAGCCTGGTTGGGTCTCCAGGTGAGCTTGGCTTGAGGATAATTCCCTTCCTGTTTAGCGGAAGAGGGGATTCCTTTGAAGTTACGAAAGGAGCGAAAATTACTTTGTCGTCCCCATTGCTTAGATGCCTTATCTTGAGGGAGGTGACACCTCCCGTAATGTCAGAAATGATTTCTTTCAAGTCAGGCCCGAATAGGGTCTTTCCCTTGAAAGGAATAGCCAAAAGTTTGGATTTAAAGGACACATCCGCAGACCAAGATTTCAACCATAAGGCTCTGCGCCCTAAGATGGAAAATCCTGCATTGTTAGCCGCCAATTTGGCGATCTGAAAGGCGGCATCCGTGACAAAATAATTAGCCAGCTTAAGGGCTTTAATTCTATCCATTATCTCCTCTAAAGAAGTCTTCTAAGGCTTCAAACCAAAAGGCAGCCACAGTTGTGACTGGTACAATGCAGGCCGCCGGTTGTAGTAATAATCCTTGATGAACAAATAGCTTTTTTAGAAGACCCTCCAACTTTTTATCCATAGGGTCTTTGAAAGCACAACTGTCCTCAATAGGGATAGTAGTACGCTTAGCCAGGGTAGAACAGCTACCTCCAACTTAGGGACCGTCTGCCAAGAGTCCCGAATGGTGTCAGCTATAGGGTACATCTTCTTAAAAATAGGGGAAGGTGAGAACGGTATACCCGGTCTTTCCCGTTCCCGCGTAACAATTTCCGAAATTCTCTTAGGAAACGGAAAGACAGAGTAAGAAGGAACTTCTAAGCATTTGTCCATCTTACACAATTTCTGTGGAGGCACCACAATAGAGTCACAGTCGTCCAGAGTCATCAAAACCTCCCGTAGCAACAGGCGGAGGTGTTCCAGTTTAAATCTGAAGGACATGACGTCCGAATCTGTCTGAGGCAACACACTGAGTCAGACAGTTCCCCCTCAGAAAGGGTCTCCCTACCCCCCAACTCAGATCCCTGGGAGGGTATGTCGGAGATAGCCATCAAAGCATTAGAAGTCGCAGGGATAACATGGGTTTCTGCCCTGCGGCATTTGCCTTGCAACACTGGTAACTTAGACAAAACTTCTGTGAGAGTGGATGACATAACTGCAGCCATATCCTGCAAAGTAAAAGAAGCAGACGCCGTTGAAGAACATGGCGTTGTTTGTGCGGGCGTTAAAGGCTGTGGCGCTTGGGGAGAAAGCTGCGACATACCCTGAGTCTTATCAGTCTGAGAAGAGTAATTGGATATATCTTTATTAAAGAAAATCTGCTCCTTATATTCTAAAGCCCTCTCTATACATGAGGGACACAACGTAACAGGGGGTTCCACAATGGCATCCAAACACATAGGACATGTACTGTGTTCAATGTCCTCCATAGTATCAGATTTGAAAGGCAAGCATGGTCAAGTCACTGATAAACAAGAACGATCAGTGTAACAAAAAAATAGTGTACTGTGTCTTTAAATACGTTTTCACATTAATCCCAAATATGAGAAATAAATTAATATCAATTAGGTGTGGTCCAATGTATGGAGAAATGATAAAACTTCAGATAGACCATTTCTAGAAAGACAAAATAACACAAAACAGAGATTCGAAAAGAATTGGCGTATACCCCTGAGAAATAGATACCAACCCCTCTCCCGTAAATCCGAAAATGAACCTAAGATAGATAGAAATGACTTACCCCAAGGAGCCCATTTTTTAGGGGACAACCCAAGAGCAGAGAATGCAAGAGGGGCAATCCTAGAAAAAGTCCAACTAGCTCCTCTAATGAGTCAAAGAAAAAGAACATTAGAGGAAAGAGAGGAGGAAGGAGACGAGCTAATAAAGAGACCCAGGGAGAGAAGGGAGATATGGTAGAACCCTCTAATCAAGGAATATTTAACATTAGTAAAATAGAGCTAAGTAAGGAAGAAAGAACAGTACTAGGACGTGGTTTAACATTTGCTCCCACAACAAAACTCAATAAGTTTGAGACACATATAAATGTGACACAATTCGTAAGAAAGTTAACGCTAAAAAGACATTTTCTGAAACATCCCTTAGAATTTAACACTAAACCACCAACAATAACTTCAACGAAATTTATACACACAGAACTAAAACCAAAATCTAGATTCTATCCGGTACATGATAAAGGTAAAAATGTTGAAATTTTTGAAAAATTAGTCCAGAAAGAGCTTGAAAAATGCAATCTAAACAAGAAACTTCCACTAAATTTGACAAAATCAGAAAATGCCACTCTTCAAAAGTTAAAAAATAATAAAGATATAATCATCAAACCAGCGGACAAAGGGGGGGGGAATTGTCATAATGGATAAAGAGTACTACATAAAAGGGGCAGAAAGATTATTAAATGACAAATCAACATATAGGGAACCTAAGAGAGACCCCACAAGAGCAGATCAAATTATTTTAAAGATGCACCTAGATAAAGCTAAGACAAAGGGCATTTTGAACTTAAAAGAATACAATTTTTTATATCCAGTATTTCCAAAAATACCAATATTTTATTTTTTGCCTAAAATACACAAAAATTTAGAAAATCCCCCAGGCCGCCCAATTATATCTGGCATACAGTCATTAACCGCAAATTTTTCACAGTATATTGATAAATTTCTCCAAAAATATGTAAGACAATTACCTTCTTTCCTGAGAGACTCAACACAAGTTTTACAACTACTGGATAATTTGAAAGTAGAAGGAGAGATAATAATGGCAACATGTGATGTGACATCTCTCTATACGAATATTTCACACGAATTAGGTATTAAGGCGGTCTCTAAATTTCTTCTAAAAGACAATACTATAGATAAAGAACAAAGAGAATTTATACTTGATAGTATAAGGTTTATATTGGAGAATAATATCTTCTCCTTTAACCAGAAGATGTACCTACAAATAAAAGGGACAGCCATGGGCACCAGGTTTGCGCCAAGCTACGCGAACCTTTTTATGGGAGATTGGGAAACCGAATTTCTGAGTTCTAGTGGCTTGGCGCAAAACCTGGTGTCTTACAAAAGGTACATAGATGATATTTTAATAATTTGGAAGGGAAATAATACCTCGCTAATTGAATTTTTCACTGCTATGAATACTAATGATAAAGGACTGTCTTTCACTTATGAACTAAGCAAAGAAAAAATCTCTTTTCTTGATCTTGACATTATACTGGAAACAGATAAATTTATTACTAAAACCTTTTTTAAGAAAGTTGACTCAAACAACTTTATACACGCAGATAGTTGCCATTTGCCAAAATGGAAAAACAATATCCCCAGAGCGCAGTTCCTACGAATAAGAAAGAACTGTTCCAGTGTAATAGACTACGAGGAACAAGCAAAAATCTTGAGTCTAAAATTTGGTGAAAAAGGATATGAAGATAAATTAATAGAAGACAATCTTGAAGAAATTAGGCTTACGGATAGACAGCAGCTATTAAAATATAAAAACAAGACTATAACAGAAAGTAGAGATACTGATGAGATAACAGTCCCCTTTATAACACAATATAATGGAGAACATAAAAGAATAGAGAAAATTATTAGAAAACATTGGCATCATGTCAGAGAGGATCCCATTATAGGAGATAAAATTTCAAAAAATCCGAAATTCATCTACAAAAAAGCTAGAAATTTAAAAACTATGCTAGCACCAAGTGAATTTAAAACAAAACATAATTTAAAAGAACAGGACCTATCAGGTAACCCACTATGTGGTTTTTTCCCATGCCATTGCTGTAGATCTTGCAATTATAGCAGCAAAATTAAAGAATATGAATCAACACAAACCGGTGAGATATTCCCTATTAGAGACACCATACGCTGTACCGATAAGGGTATAATCTATTTACTACAATGTAGCTGTAAAAAACAATACTTGGGGGAGACCTCAAGAACATTAAGGGAACGAATAAGAGAACATCTTTGCATAATAGAAAAAGGAAAAATGGATACACACTTATATAAGCATTTTAGAGATGTACACAATAACAGAATAAAAGACCTTTCTTTTTGGGGTATAATGAAAGTGAAACCTGATTGGAGAGGAGGTAATTATGAGATAAAGCTACTTAAAAAAGAGGCAGAACTAATATATAACATGAAGACCCTACATCCCTTAAGGCTTAACTCAGAATTAGATTTAACACCTTTCATGTTTGATTGATAGAGTGAATGTCTGAGCATACCAACATTAGCTATAAGTTTTGAAATCTCTATACATACTTTCTAACAAATATTTTAATTCTAAAATTATATATTTTTTATATAATTCATATATATTGCCTTATATCCTTAGAGGTCCACACTCTGCAAGCTATATACTACTAAAAACAAAGAGAAATAGCGCTTTTTGGCAATAGGAATCTCCTGTCTACACTGTAATTAGTCAGCTGTTCACTCTGCAAGCTATAGAAAAAGAGAAAAAGCACTTTTTGGCAATAGGATTCTCCTGTCTATACTGTAATTAGTCCGCTGTTCACTTATCACCTATAGATGTGACCATAGTTAGTTTGAGGTTTTTTAACACTGTTATATGTACAGAATACTCGTCTGTGTTTTATTCTGAAATAAAGGACTTTTTATTGTGCATTTTGAAAAATGGTAATTTTACCAGCACCACCTTAAGAAGGCACCCTGGAGAAACTCACACCCTTGTATTAAGATCCTCCAATCACAAATAAGAGGAGGGGTATTTAATAGCACCCAAGACAAACATTCAATACTTCTTGAAAAAGCCCCAAGGAAGGGGGGAAACGCGTTGAAGTTGGCCCACTGTTTTACTTTCAAAGGAAAAGAACCTTATTACCCCAAGCGTGAATATAAATACGTTTGGCAAGCCCTGCTCCTGAATCGGATCCTTTTGTTTTGGATACAGTCCAAACCTGAGCCCAGCTGTTGACGACCGCACGCAAACCTCAAAATACGTAAGCGGAGACATCACTTTGTTGCAGCCAAGGGAACCGGAATAGCCTAAGCAGCCTGCACCGCACACCGCCTTCACAGAGGATAGCGGTAAAGAAATCGGCCTGCGATAGGAGAAAAAGACCCAGAAAACTAAAGATTCAACAAGGGAATTTCCCACAGCACTCGAGAATTGTTAAGAGTGCACGGCTCCTGGCAGCCACCCCCACCAACGGACATAACGCCGGCCACCTCAGGTACCCCTCTCATATGCTAGTGTGATCCAATACTCGCCTGAGCAAGATCAACAGCATATGAGAGTGAACTGTTCACATTCTGCAGTAAGCCCTCACTTGATCGTCCAATACCACTTGTACCTATGACCGGTCAATCGCACTTTACTACCTGTCTGTATACATAGACTCTGTTATCATTGGGCAGCTATTACTGGCTTAATTAGTTTTAATCTCTGCTTTTTTACTATTGTGCTTTTTAACTATTGTGCCTTATTTCATTTATGTGCTTATTTTACTACTGGACGTCCAGTCTGCTAATATTTGTATTTATATTTTTGTATGTATTTTTAACATTCTTAGCTTAAGTGTAGCTCTGTGACTACTATTGATATCTTTGCTATATTGTTCTTATTTAGGATAACCAGACACTAGTGTGTAGGATAGTTGATATACTTACCTATTGTTATTTGCTTGTTCGAGCTCATCTTTAGAGCTAGGTTATTCAATTCTTCCACTACACACCAGACACTCTTGTGCAATTTTATTTAGGCTTATTTATTTCTTCTTAAACATTCAAGTTTTTTATTAATTTTTGACCTTTGTCTCATTTGCTATTTGCTCTTGAATATATCCATTATTAATAGACTATTGTCACCTTTGCATTTTGGGTATAATCACTCCCTCTTGCTTACTTTGAGAATTACTCACTTTATTTATTTAATCACTACCTAGCTGTTAGCGCCAGTACTATCTCTCCCTGTGGTCCAATGTATACCCCGCACTCCCCACGTGGGCCCTGCTCACCACCGGTCCCTGAAACTCAAAGTCACCTCTCCGCAGCTCTGCTGCGGCTTCTACCTGCCTCTGTGACCACCGCTACCCTTCAACAGCGTGCCTAGGACCGCTTAGAGATTATCATAACAAGCGGACCTAGGGGCTGCACTAGTACACTGCTCCAAGTACTCCGGGACTCAACTGATGCGTAACTGCAAGAGCTAAGCGCGCAAAAACAAGTCCCACCCTTTGTGGGCAGAAATAAGCAACGAAACCGGGAAAATAGTAAATGGCAATCTAATGCCATGCATTCAGAATCAGCCACAGTTCTGTTCACAGTACATTTCCCCAGCGTCAGCCAACACGTATAAATAAACAGAGTTATAAATAAACAGAGTTATGCCCGTTATTGTGCTCACAGCGGAGCACTAACATTAACCTCCCAGCGCTTCTGGCTTATGTAAAATGCTTCCGGACTGTCTGGAAAAATTCAACAGTGTGTGGGTTGTCATCTGGTTACTTTCGCTAATGACATCCAACATACTAGCATAGGAAGACCCCTATCAGAGCCCATAACCCCAAACTGCAATAATATAGTACAGCCATTTCTGAGTAAATGCCTCAAAGACCCAGAAATAAAAACGACTGCACTTACCTCCATGCTGAGGAAACAGCATGAAAATTTTCACAGTGCCAAGAGGTCCACTCTTCCTCCTGAGGTCCTGTGAAAAAAGAAATGTCTTAGGAAAAATTCACTAAGTCCATATCCAGGCAGCACCAATATGGGAGGCGTAGTGAGACTAAAAACCTCACAAGTTCCCCTAAATGGTTCTTCCAGAAGCTGCCCGGTAGTAAAATAGCACACTTTGGCACCATTTAAAAATAAAAAACTCTTGATAGCAGAATCTAAACTAACACCTCACTTTACCTCACTCCTATCACTAACACAGGCAAAGAGAATGACTGGGTTGGGGGGGGAGGGAGGAGCTATTTATGCAGCTATGCTGTGGAGCTCTTTGCCTCCTCCTGCTGACCAGGAGGCGATATCCCATAAGGATGAAATCCGTTGACTCTTCATATCTTGTAAAAGAAATAAGATACAGGGAAATCACACGGCAGAGCTGAAAGCTCAGAAACTCTGCAAGTGGAAGAAATAGCAAGTATAAACAAAACCTTCCAAGATAACAGTTTTATATCAACAACATGCATCATCTCAAACGGAGCCTGCTGCAAAGCTTTAAGAACTAGGTTAAGGCTCCAAGGAGGAGCAACGGGTTTAAACACAGGCCTGATTCTGACCAGGGCCTTAACAAAAGCTTGAACATCTGGTAAATGAATAAATGATATCAATGACCGCCTCAGAAAAACCACGTCTAGACAGGACTAGGCGTTCAATCTGCAAGCAATCCGCTTAAAATAATCTAGATCTGGATGGAGGAATGGACCCTGAATTAGAAGGTCCTTCCTCAGAGGTAAACTCCAAGGTGGAAGAGATGACATCTTCCCCAGATCCACGAACCAGATCCTTTGAGGCCATGCAGGAACTATTAGAAGTACAGATGCTCTCTTTTGTTTGATATGAGCAAACGGACGAAACAGGCATGCCAGAGAGTAGATCCAAGGAACCGCTAGAGCGTCCATCAGAGCGGCCTGAGGATCTCTTGACCTTCAACCGTACCTTGGAAGCTTGGCGTTTTGACAAGACGCCATCAGATACAAATCCGGAACCCCCACCTGTGGGTTATCATTGAGAATACTTCTGGATGGAGAGCCCACTCCCCAGGATGAAAAGTCTGTCTACTTAAAAAATATGCCTCCCAGTTGTCCACTCCTGGAATGTGGATGGCACATAGAAGACAGTTGTGAGCTTTCGCACACTGCAGAATGCAAGTCACCTCCTTCATGGCCAAGGAACTCCAAGTTCCTCCTTGGTGGTTGATGTAAGCCACTGAGGTGATGTTGTCCGACTGGAATCTGATAAACAGGACTAAATGAGGCCAAGCTGTTAAGGGCATTGAAGATTGCTCTCCACTCCAAGATGTTTATGGGAAGAGAAGACTCCTCCCGAGTCCACAGGCCCTGAGAGAGCCCCAAACTGCTCCCTAGCTTAACAGACTGGCGTCCGTAGTCACAATCACCCAGGAAGTTCTCAGGAAACAAGTTCCGCCGAGGCCGATGTTCCTGTGAAATCCAACACAATAGTCTTTAGTTCAGGAATCCAGATTTTTCCTCTGCGATAAATCTGAATGGTCTGCATTCCATTGACTGAGCATGCAAAGTTGCAGAGGTCGCAGATGGAACCGAGCAAAAGGAATGATGTCCATGGAAGCAACCATCAAACCAATCACCTCCATGCATTGAGCCACTGATAGACGAATAGCAGACTGGAGAGAAAGGCAAGAAGAAAGAAGTTTGGAGATTGATGTCCGTCAGGCAAATCATCATGGACAGGGAATCTATGATCGTTCCATGGAAACACAATCTTGCGGCTGGAACTAGAGAACTCTTTTCCAGGTTCACTTTCCACCCGTGGGAATGTAAAAAACAAAAAAACCATCTCTGTATGAGATTTTGCTAGATGAAAAGATAACGCCTGAACCAAGATGTCATCTAGATAAGGTGCCACTGCAATTCCCTGGGATCTGACCACAGCCAATAGAGCCTCCAGAACCCATGTGAATATTCTGGGAGCCGTGGCAACACCAAACGGAAGTGCAACAAACTGGAAATGCTTGTCCAGAAAAGAAAAATCACGGAAACTGATGATAATCCCTGTGAATGGGAACATGAAGGTAAACGTCCTTCAGGTCTATGGTAGCCATGAACTGACCCTCCTAAACCAATGGAAGAATGGAACGAATAGTTTCCATCTTGAAGGACGGAACCCTGAGAAATTTGATTAGGCCTTTTAAGTCTAGGATGGGATGGAAAGCTCCCTTCTTTTTGGGAACCACAAAGAGATTTGAATAAAATCCTTGACCATGTTCCCCTAGAGGAACTGGAACAATTACTCCCAGGGAGGATAGGTCCTTTACGCATTTTAGGAAGGCCTCCCTTTACCTAGTTTGTGGATAGTCTTGACAGAAGAAAATCTGCCCCTTGGAGGGCAAGATTTGATTCCTATTTTATAACCCTGGGATACTATGTCCAAAAAGGTTTGAGTAACAACCTTGACTCTGTTCCATCTCGGGAACTGGAACAATCACCCCAAAAAGTACGAAGTTTAAGAAGGCCTCTCTCTTCACCTGGATAGTAGATAATCTTGACAGTAAAAATCTGCCTCTGGGAGGCTAAGATTTGGATCCTATACTGAAACCCTGGGGAGACTACTTCCACTACCCATGGGTCTTGGACAACTCGAATCCAAGCCTGTTGAAAAAAGGAAAGACCGTCCCCTACCTGATTCGAGAACGTGATCAGGGGCGAATTCTTCGCACTGAATAAGACTCAGCGGAAGGCTTCTTGGATTGCTTGCCCTAGTTCCAAGGATGGCTCCATGGAGGACTAGGACTGCTCAGATTTAGAAGAGGAGGAGGATTCTGTCTTCTCTCCCTCCTTGATAAACAAACTGCAAGGCTAAGGCCACCCAGAGGACACCCTTGAGGACTGGAAACAAAGACAGCAATGTCTAGGGACAATCCTGAGACCTCTGCTGCTGATTCTATCTCAGCATGATACTCTGACTCAGAGTAGAGAATTTTATTGATGTAAACAAAGAAAGAAAACTGAGAAAGACACATGAAAACCATACATGTCATCTACATAAAATAATCGCCTCAATATGAGAAAAAATATCATATTAAATGATAGCTATACTAAAAACATAGAAAAATAAACACACATGTTGATAAAAGTCCCCATACATAAAAAAAAAAAAAACCTTTATATGAGAGAGATTAAGTACATGGAATTTCTGTATCAGACAGGGAAAACTTTTTTAAAATAAATTATAAATTTAGGGCACTAGGTAGAATATTTAATGCTACCAACAGTGTGATAGTCTCCTAATATGAAGAGACTCCTATGCCTATGAATACACATAAAATAAAATATAAATTAAAATGTGACTGATCATATACATAAAAACTACCACAAGATGGCAGTAACTGCCTTGAAATGTCATGATAAAAAAAAAGCATTGTATCATTTAGTTTAAAAAAATACAAAATGCAGCAAAAATAAAAATACTGACAAAATGGTCCCATTTCCTAACAGAGACTTAAAAAACTTATATACACATAAAAGACTTAAGTCTCTGCAAACAAATCAGCTTAAAAGACCACTAAGATAAAGTGACCTACTTTAACAAAGCATTATAAAACACCCACAGGGGGAAAAATAAATTCCCTTAAAGTTTGCACACTAAGAGACCTTTAAGAAATTGGGAAAGTGCTTCTGACCCTCACGCAGAGAAAACAGATATGGTGCTAAAAGCATTTAAACATGCACACACAGCCGACCAGCCATCTGTTGAGAGGAACATAATTAAAAGAGAATTGGCCACTCAGTTCATGTCAAATAATAACTAACAGAAAAAAGGGATAATTAGAATTAACCCCGTACAAGTAGTATCGTCTATCCTCATAAGGAGATAGTAAAAAGGCTGCATAGAAACGATCAGTCTACTTAAATAAAACGTGCGGTTGTCTCTAAATATTTTATAGTGGAGAGATAAAAACCGCCGTCCCAGGGAGAGTAAATCCAAATCTGGGATTTAAGACTTCACTAGAAGTCATAGTCTGAGACCAAAATCCACCTCCCTGATTGCCCACCCTCACTGGAGGGTACCCAGCAAATAAATAAGTCCCTCAACCTTATTATGCCTAGACCACTAGCCATGGGGGCAGAGATACAGGGACTCACTGTTTGAAGTCTTCAATCTTCTCACCGAGTCACTAGGTTTGACAGAATCAGCCATTCTCTGCCAGGGACCTGTAGAGAAACAAAGAACAGAGTAACCAACCCTGGCTTTCTGTCAAGTGGTAGCAATAATGTAATAAAAAAAGCAAAGACAACCTTGCCGCTTTCCAACTGCTAATAGCCACCATTACTCTTACTAAAGAGATTGAAATTGGACACAGCATAACCCATAAAAGGATTACATATCTTCAGACACCATCTTTGTGCATCCTCCCATGATAGAGGCAAAGAGAATGACTGGGGATTAAGGGTAAGGGAAGTAGAAGGTCCTTCCTCAAGGGCAACCTCCAAGTGGGAAGAGATGACATCTTCACCAGATCCGCGAACCAGATCCTGTGAGGCCAGGCAGGGGCAATTAGAGCACAGACGCATTTTCCTAATAAATACAAGCTATTAGTCGAGGAAGGAAGGCAAACAGAGGAAACGTATACAAAACCAAAATCCGAAGGAACCGCCAGAGCATCAGAGCTGCTTGTGGAACTCTTGATCTTGACCTGTACTTTGGAAGTTTGGCGTTTAGACGAGATGCCATCAGATCTAACTCCGGAATCTGATAAACCGGACTAACTCAATAGAGACCAGACTGTTAGAGCATTGAAGATTGCTCTCAAGTCTAGGATATTTATTGGGAGAGAAAAGACTCCTCCTGAGTCTAAAGACCCTGAGCCTTTAAAGAACCCCAAACTTCTGCCCACATCTGTGGTAACAATCTCCCAAGATGGTCTCAGGAAACATGAACCCTGGGCCAGAAGGTCCTGAAAGATCCACTAGGACAGTGAATCTCTCGACCGGACGTCAAGACTATCATCAGAAAGAGGTCTGAGAGGTTTCCATGCCATTGTCTGAGTATGCATAACTGTAGAAGTCTCAGATGAAATACGAGCAAAATAAGTAGTATCCATGGAAGCCACAATTAGTAACACAGAGCCACAATTAGTAACACAGAGTCACTGTATGAAAGTAAAAATCTCAGCAACTAGAAAAACGAAGGTTGCTGCCAAAAGGACTGGAACTTAAACATTTTAGGCCACTCGGCCATGCTGCTGGCATCATCCTGACCCCACGCTATCGGCAAAGAACAGAGATCAGTAGAGAGTGGAAAACTACTGACTAAAGATAAATTATCCCCATTTGTGAAAAATATGAATAAAACATGCTAGGTTGGCCAGATAACCACTAGGCTACGTATAATTATCTGGAATTTCTAGATATTTAGTTGTTCTAGAAGGGAGTGCAAATAAAGAAACCAGCAGCTTTAGTTAAATGCTAGCCCTCAAACTTCTTACTTCCAAAGTCGTCTTTGCAAGCCACAATAAACGAGAACTCGTGGGTTGATCTGATACCTCTATCATCTGCTTTGTTACCAGGCAAACCACTAAGCAATGCCAGAGAGACCCAAATGGTACACATTAATATTTAAAGAAAAAGAATAAACTAAGCAGAAAAGCACTTCTACTATAAAAATAAGTGATAGGAGGTAAAATCCCTAAAAACACTAAAAGCAATTTATATGCCCAAAAGAAATGGATACAATAAGCAAACAATGCTTATAATAATATCAATAAATATTTACATATAAAACATCAGATTATTATGATGACAAGACATTAAAAGGGACACAAAATGTCACATTCATTAGAAATCATCCCCTCAAAATGAGAGGGATTATTTCTATAAATACAACCATGCCTGTCATGGGCATAAGGAAAAAAAAACAATCCCCTCAAAAAGAGAGAGATAAATATAACTTCCTATACAAAAAAATAGGACAAAATACTGTCACATTCAATAGTAAAAATCACCTCAAGAAGAGGATGATAAATATAAGCCCCTATTAAAAAACATAATTTATGCTTACCTGATAAATTTATTTCTCTTGTGGTGTATCCAGTCCACGGATCATCCATTACTTGTGGGATATTCTCCTTCCCAACAGGAAGCTGCAAGAGGCTCACCCAAAGCAGAGCTGCCTATATAGCTCCTCCCCTAACTGCCACCTCCAGTCATTCGACCGAAGACAAACAAGAGAAAGGAGAAACCATAGGGTGCAGTGGTGACTGTAGTTTAAAATAAAACATACCTGCCTTAAAATGACAGGACGGGCCGTGGACTGGATACACCACAAGAGAAATAAATTTATCAGGTAAGCATAAATTATGTTTTCTCTTGTAAGGTGTATCCAGTCCACGGATCATCCATTACTTGTGGGATACCAATACCAAAGCTAAAGTACACGGATGAAGGGAGGGACAAGGCAGGAACTTAAACTGAAGGTACCACTGCCTGTAAAACCTGTCTCCCAAAAATAGCCACCGAAGAAGCAAAAGTAACAAATTTATAAAACTTTGAAAAAAGTATGAAGCGAAGACCAAGTTGCCGCCTTGAAAATCTGTTCAACAGAAGCCTCATTTTTAAAAGCCCATGTAGAAGCCACAGCTCTAGTAGAATGAGCTGTTATCCTTTCAGGAGGCTGCTGGCCAGCAGTCTCATAAGCTAAGCGTATTATACTTCTTAGCCAAAACGAAAGAGAAGTTGCCGAAGCCTTTTGGCCTCTCCTCTGTCCAGAGCAGACAACAAACAAAGCAGATGTTTGACGGAAATCTTTAGTAGCTTGTAAATAAAACTTTAAAGCACGAACCACGTCAAGATTGTGTAAAAGACATTCCTTCTTTGAAGAAGGCTTAGGACACAATGACGGAACAATAATCTCCTGATTGATATTCTTATTAGATACCACCTTAGTTTTGCGTACCAAACCTGGGTTTTTACCTACCTTATCTGCATGGAAGATCAGATAAGGGGAATCACACTGTAAGGCAGATAACTCGGAAACTCTACGAGCCGAGGAAATAGCTACCAAAAACAGAACTTTCCAAGATAAAAGCTTGATATCTATGGAATGAAGAGGTTCAAACGGAATCCCTTGGAGAACTTTAAGAACCAAATTTAAACTCCATGGCGGAGCAACTGGTTTAAACACAGGCTTGATTCTAACCAAAGCCTGACAAAAAGCCTGAACGTCTGGACTATCCGCCAGACGCTTGTGCAAAAGAATAGACAGAGCAGAAATCTGTCCCTTTAAGGAACTAGCTGACAATCCCTTTTCTAATCCTCCTTGGAGAAAAGATAATATCCTGGGAATCCTGACTTTACTCCATGAGTAACCCTTGGATTCACACCAATAAAGATATTTACGCCATATCTTATGATAGATTTTCCTGGTGACAGGCTTCCGTGCCTGAATTAAGGTATCAATGACTGACTCGGAGAAGCCACGCTTTGATAAAATCAAGCGTTCAATCTCCAGGCAGTCAGTCTCAGAGAAATTAGATTTGGATGGTTGAAAGGACCCTGAAGTAGAAGGTCCTGTCTCAGAGGCAGAGTCTATGGTGGAAGAGATGACATGTCCACTAGATCTGCGTACCAAGTCCTGCGTGGCCACGCAGGTGCCATCAAAATCACCGATGCTCTCTCCTGCTTGATTTTGGGGAGCAGAGGAAACGGTGGAAACACATAAGCCAGGTTGAACGCCCAAGGCGCTACTAGAGCATCTATCAGCGTTGCCTTGGGATCCCTGGACCTGGATTCGTAACAAGGAAGTTTGGCGTTCTGGCGAGACGCCATGAGATCCAGTTCTGGTTCGCCCCAACGTTGAACCAATTGTACAAACACCTCCGGATGGAGTTCCCACTCCCCCGGATGAAAAGTCTGTCGACTTAGAAAATCTGCCTCCCAGTTCCCTACACCTGGGATATGGATAGCTGACAAGTGGCAAGAGTGAAACTCTGCCCAACGAATTATCTTTGAAACTTCCATCATCGCTAGGGAACTCCTTGTTCCCCCTTGGTGGTTGATGTAAGCCACAGTCGTAATGTTGTCCGACTGAAATCTGATGAACCTCATTGTCGCTAGCTGAGGCCAAGCTTGAAGAGCATTGAATATCGCTCTTAATTCCAGAATGTTTATTGGGAGGAGGGTCTCCTCCTGAGTCCACGATCCCTGAGCCTTCAGGGAGTTCCAGACTGCCCCCCAGCCTAGAAGGCTGGCATCTGTCGTTACTATTGTCCAATATGGCCTGCGAAAGGTCATACCTTTGGACAGATGGACCCGAGATAGCTACCAGAGAAGAGAAACCCTGGTCTCTTGATCCAGATTTAGTAGAGGGGACAAATCTGTGTAATCCCCATTCCACTGACTGAGCATGCAGAGTTGCAGTGGTCTGATATGTAGGCGGGCAAAGGGCACTATGTCCATAGCCGCTACCATTAAGCCGATTACTTCCATACACTGAGCCACCGAAGGGCGAGAAGTAGAATAAAGAAAACGGCAAGAATTTAGAAGTTTTGATAACCTGGTCTCTGTCAGGTAAATCCTCATTTCTACAGAATCTATCAGAGTTCCCAGAAAGGAAACTCTTGTGAGAGGGGATAGAGAACTCTTCTCTTCGTTCACTTTCCACCCGTGCGACCTCAGAAATGCCAAAACTATGTCCGTATGAGACTTGGCAATTTGGAAATTTGACGCCTGTATCAGAATTTCGTCTAAGTAAGGGGCTACTGCTATGCCCCGCGGCCTTAGGACCGCCAGAAGGGACCCCAGAAACTTCGTAAAGATTCTTGGAGCTGTCGCTAACCGAAATGGAAGAGCTACAAACTGGTAATGCCTGTCTAGGAAGGCAAACCTGAGAAACCGATGATGATCCTTGTGTATCGGAATGTGAAGATAAGCATCCTTTAAATCCACTGTAGTCATGTATTGACCCTCCTGGATCATTGGTAGGATGGTACGAATGGTCTCCATCTTGAATGATGGGACCCTGAGAAATTTGTTTAGGATCTTGAGATCTAAGATTGGTCTGAAGGTTCCCTCTTTTTTGGGAACCACAAACAGATTTGAATAGAAGCCTTGTCCCTGTTCCTCCTTTGGAACTGGGTGGATCACTCCCATAACTAGGAGGTTTTGAATACAATGTAAGAATGCCTTTCTTTTTATCTGGTTTGCAGATAACTGTGAAAGGTGAAATCTCCCTTTTGGAGGGGAAGCTTTGAAGTCCAGAAGATATCCCTGGGATACAATTTCTAACACCCAGGGATCCTGGACATCTCTTGCCCAAGCCTGGGCGAAGAGAGAAAGTCTGCCCCCTACTAGATCCGTTACCGGATCGGGGGCCAATACTTCATGCTGTCTTAGAGGCAGCAGCATGCTTTTTGGCCTGCTTACCTTTGTTCCAAGCCTGGTTAGGTCTCCAGACCAACTTGGACTGGGCAAAAGTTCCCTCTTGTTTTGTATTAGAGGAAGTTGATGCCGCGCTCGCCTTAAACTTTCGAAAGGCACGAAAATTAGGCTGTTTGGCCCTTGATTTATTAGACCTGTCCTGAGGGAGGGCATGACCTTTTCCTCCCGTGATATCAGAAATGATCTCCTTCAAACCAAGCCCGAATAGGGTCTGCCCCATGAAGGGAATATTAAGAAGCTTAGACTTTGAAGTAACGGCAGCTGACCATGATTTAAGCCATAGCGCCCTACGCGCCTGAATAGCAAAAACAGAATTCTTAGCCGTTAGTTTAGTCAAATGAACAACGGCATCAGAAAAAAATGAATTGGCTAGCTTAAGTGCTCTAAGCTTGTCAAGTATATCGTCCAATGGGGTCTCTACCTGTAAAGCCTCTTCCAGAGACTCAAACCAGAAGGCCGCCGCAGCAGTGACTGGGGCAATGCATGCAAGAGGCTGTAGAATAAAACCTTGTTGAATAAACATTTTCTTAAGGTAACCCTCTAACTTTTTATCCATTGGATCTAAGAAAGCACAACTGTCCTCGACGGGGATAGTAGTACGCTTAGCTAGGGTAGAAACTGCTCCCTCCACCTTAGGGACCGTCTGTCATACGTCCCGTGTGGCGGCATCTATTGGAAACAATTTCTTAAAAATAGGAGGGGGAGAGAACGGTACACCTGGTCTATCCCATTCCTTAGTAATAATTTCTGAAAACCTTTTAGGTATTGGAAAAACATCAGAGAAAACAGGCACTGCATAGTATTTATCCAATCTGCACAATTTCTCTGGCACTGCAATGGTATCGCAGTCATTCAGAGTAGCTAAAACCTCCCTGAGTAGCACGCAGAGGTGTTCAAGCTTAAATTTAAATGTTGCCATATCAGAATCAGGTTGAATCATCTTCCCTGAGTCAGACACATCACCCACAGAAAGAAGCTCTCCTTCCTCAGCTTCTGCATATTGTGAGGGGGTATCAGACATAGCTAGTAAAGCATTAGAGTGCTCTGTATTTCTTCTAACCCCAGAGCTGTCTCGCTTTCCTCGTAACCCAGGTAGTCTGGATAATACAGCTGACAGTGTATTATCCATGACTGCCGCCATGTCTTGTAAAGTAAACGCCATGGGCGCGCTAGATGTACTTGGCGCCACTTGAGCGTGAGTCCCTTGAGCGGGAGTCAAAGGCTCTGACACGTGGGGTGAGTTAGTCGGCATAACTTCCCCCTTGTCAGATTCCTCTGGTGATAAATCTTTTAAAGACATAATATGGTCTTTATAACTTAAAGTGAAATCAGTAAATTTGGTACACATTCTAAGAGGGGGTTCCACCATGGCTTCTAAACATAATGAACAAGGAGTTTCCTCTATGTCAGACATGTTTAAACAGACTAGCAATGAGACCAGCAAGCTTGGAAAACACTTTACAGAAAGTTAACAAGCAAAAAATAAAAACGGTACTGTGCCTTTA
The DNA here is from genome assembly GCF_027579735.1 of Bombina bombina. Taxonomy (NCBI): domain Eukaryota; kingdom Metazoa; phylum Chordata; class Amphibia; order Anura; family Bombinatoridae; genus Bombina; species Bombina bombina. The sequence goes on from NC_069503.1 coordinate 976,918,395, forward strand.
AGAAAAATAAAAAAGGTCAGAATTTGAAAAACAGTGAAAAAAAAGCTCTGCTGTGGCCCTACCTTCCCATACAATCGACTTTGGAAAGCACAAAAACCCTTCAGAGAGGTCCTAAACATTCAGGGGGCTCCTTTAGGGAAACTGGATGTCTCAGACTGCAAAATCTAATGCGCATTTAGGCGCGAAATAGACCCCTCCCACACATGTATTCACAGTGAGAGGTCAAACAGAAACTATCCCTAGGCCAAAATTAGCCAGCCATGTGGAAAAAACTAAGCCCCAATAAAGTTCTATCATCAATATGCATATAAAAACGTTTAAGCACTTCCAGCAAACTTTTTATGTGTCAGAAATGTGAAAAATAAAAAACATTAAATTACACCACATCTCTCTAACTGCTTCCATGTTTGTCGAGAGCTGCAAGAGAATGACTGGAGGTGGCAGTTAGGGGAGGAGCTATATAGGCAGCTCTGCTGTGGGTGATCCTCTTGCAGCTTCCTGTTGGGAAGGAGAATATCCCACAAGTAATGGATGATCCGTGGACTGGATACACCTTACAAGAGAAAAGGACAATATACATGTCACAGACACCAGAAAAAATAACCTCCATAAGAGAGAAGTTAACATAAAGCCCTATAAATAAAAATAGGACAATGGACATGTTACAGACGGTAGGAAAAAAATCACCTCTTCAGAGAGAGAGATAAATAAAATCCCCTATTTATAAAATAGGACAACAGACATGTCGCAGGCAGAGTAAAAAAATCACCTCATAAGAGAGATTAATATAAACCCCTATTTATAAAATAACTTGTCACAGACAGAAGGAAAAATCACTTCAATAAGAAACACATTAATAGAAATCTCTATAAATAAAATAGGGCAATATATACGATGCACGCATTCGTAAAATCACCTCAATAAGGGGGAGATTACCATTATACATAGTTTCCTGTGTGTAATTAGCAAGAGTCCATGAGCTAGTGACGTATGGGATATACAATCCTACCAGGAGGGGCAAAGTTTCCCAAACCTCAAAATGCCTATAAATACACCCCTCACCACACCCACAATTCAGTTTAACGAATAGCCAACTAGTGGGGTGATAAAGAAAGGAGTAAAAAGCATCAAAATAAAGAATTTGGAAATAATTGTGCTTTATACAAAAATAATAACCACCATAAAAAGGGTGGGTCTCATGGGCTCTTGCCAATATGAAAGAAATTAATCAGGTACGTTCTTACATAAATTATGTTTTCTTTCATGTAATTGGCAAGCGTCCATGAGCTAGTGACGTATGGGATAGTAAAACTCCACCGAAGAGTCACTAGAGAGGGAAGGATAAAATAATAACAGCCATTTTCCACTGAAAAAATTAATCCACAACCCAAAATATAAGTTTATTCTCATAAATGAAAAGAAAAAAACTTAAACATAAGCAGAGGAATCAAACTGAAACAGCTGCCTGAAGAACTTTTCTACCGAAAACTGCTTCCGAGGAAGCAAATACATCAAAATGGTAGAATTTAGTAAATGTATACAAAGAAGACCAAGTAGTTGCTTTGCAAATCTGATCAACTGAAGCTTCATTCTTAAAAGCCCACGAAGTGGAGACTGATCTAGTAGAATGAGTTGTAATTCTCTGAGGCGGGGCCTGACCCGACTCCAAATAAACCTGATGAATCAAAAGCTTTATTTTAACCAAGATGCCAAGGAAAAGGCAGAAAGAAGACTTCTTACCTTTCCTAGAATCAGAAAAGACAACAAATAGACTAGAAGTCTTCCTGAAATCTATAGTAGCTTCAACATAATATTTCAAAGCTCTTACAACATCCAAAGAATGTAAGGATCTCTACAAAGAATTCTTAGGATTAGGATACAAAGAAGGAACAACAACTTCTCTATTAACCCCTTAGTGACCAGAGCACTTTTCCATTTTCTGTCCGTTTGGGACCAAGGCTATTTTTACATTTCTGCAGTGTTTGTGTTTAGCTGAAATTTTCCTCTTACTCATTTACTGTACCCACACATATTATATACCGTTTTTCTCGCCATTAAATGGACTTTCTAAAAATACCATTATTTTCATCATATCTTATCATTTACTATAAAAAAAATTATAAAATATGAGGAAAAATGGAAAAAAACACACTTTTTCTAACTTTGAACCCCAAAATCTGTTACATATCTACAACCACCAAAAAACACCCATGCTAAATAGTTTCTAAATTTTGTCCTGAGTTTAGAAATACCCAATGTTTACATCTTCTTTGCTTTTTATGTAACTTATAGGGCCATAAATACAAGTAGCACTTTGCTATTTTCAAAACATTTTTTTTTCAAAATTAGCGCTAGTTACATTGGGACACTGATATCTTTCAGGAATCCCTGAATATCCATTGACATATATATATTTTTTTTTAGAAGACATCCCAAAGTATTGATCTAGGCCCATTTTGGTATATTTCATGCCACCATTTCACCGCCAAATGCGATCAAATACAAAAAATTGTTCACTTTTTCACAAATTTTTTCACAAACTTTCAGTTTCTCACTGAAATTATTTACAAACTGCTTGTGCAATTATGGCATAAATGGTTGTAAATTCTTCTCTGGGATCCCCTTTGTTCAGAAATAGCAGACATATATGGCTTTGGCATTGCTTTTTGGTAATTAGAAGGCCGCTAAATGCCACTGCGCACCACACGTGTATTATGCCCAGCAGTGAAGGGGTTAATTAGGGAGCATGTAAGGAGCTTTTTGGGGTATTTTTAGCTTTAGTGTAGTGTAATAGACAACCCCAAGTATTGATCTAGGCCCATTTTGGTATATTTCATGCCACCATTTCACCGCCAAATGCGATCAAATTAAAAAAAACATTACATTTTTCACAATTTTAGGTTTGTCACTGAAATCATTTACAAACAGCTTGTGCAATTATGGCACAAATGGTTGTAAATGCTTCTCTGGGATCCCCTTTGTTCAGAAATAGCAGACATATATGACTTTGGCGTTGCTTTTTGGTAATTAGAATGCTGCTAAATGGCGCTGCGCATCACACGTGTATTATGGCTAGCAGTGAAGGGGTTAATTAGGTAGCTTGTAGGGAGCTTGCAGGGTTAATTTTAGCTTTAGTGTAGAGATCAGCCTCCCACCTGAAACATCAGACCCCCTGATCCCTCCCAAACATCTCTCTTCCCTCCCCTACCCCACAAATGTCCCCGCCATCTTAAGTACTGGCAGAAACTCTGCCAGTACTAAAATAAAAGGAAAATGTGTGCATTTTTGTGCATTTTGTTTTAGCATATTTACATATGCTTCTGTGTAGGATCCCCCTTAGCCCCCAACCTCACTGATCCCCCACCCAACAGCTCTCTAACCCTCCCCCTCTGACTTAATGTGCGCCATCTTGGGTACTGGCAGCTGTCTGCCAGTACCCATTTTAGTGAAAATATGTTTTTTTATTAAAAAAAAATCCTTTTTCTGTAGTGTAGCTTCCCCCCCCCCCAATACCAACCCCCCACCCCTTCCAGATCGCTTAAATGCTTTTTTTTAAAAATGTTTATTTCATTTTTTAATACACTTTACTCTTTACTTTTTTTCTGTAGTGTAGCGGTTCCCACCCGCTCCAGCCCCGTGCACGCGCCCGCCCGCCACCCACCGTGCACGCGCGCGCGCCCCCGAAGGCTCCGCCCCCGATCCCGCCCCCCTCCACCTTCCAGATCTCACCGATGGCCGCCCACCCGCCTCCCAAGTCGGCTCCCACCCACCAACGATACCGGCCATCGATGTCCGGTGCAGAGAGGGCCACAGAGTGGCTCTCTCTGCATCGGATGGCCAGAAAGTGTTATTGCAGGATGTCTCGATGTCGAGGCATCACTGCAATAACCGGAAAGCAGCTGGAAGCGAGCAGGATCGCTTCCAGCTGCTTTCCAGACTGAGGACGTGCAGGGTACGTCCTCAGGCGTTAACTGCCTTTTTTTAGAGGACGTACCCTGCACGTCCTCGGTCATTAAGGGGTTAATGTTGTTAGAATTCACAACCTTAGGTAGAAATTTAAATGAAATTTAAATGTCCTGGACCTAGCTAAAGGTCCAATTTTTCTATCCGGTGACTTCAATGTGCCGTTACAGCCCACCATCGACAGCACTTATGCAAACATACAAATCCCTAAAAAACTCTCCAGAGCCATCTGGCAAGGAATGAGAGATATGAATCTTTACGATGCCTGGAGATTTATGCACCGAGAGAGAAGAGATTACACTTTCTTTTCCCATCCCAACAAATCTTACAGTAGATTAGACTACATCATTACAAATCAGAGCGGCCTCACCCACATAAATAGGTGCGACATAATACCTACTTTCTGGTCAGACCACTCATCAGTCCAACTAAAATTCACTTGGCCCAATACCCCCCTTAACCCATACCAATGGAAAATGGATGATAGTCTTCTCGATCACCCAGACCAAATCCCTAAATTAACAAGATCTATTGAAGAGTATTTTGCCATAAATTCAAACTCGATTGACAATAACTTCTCTATTTGGGAAGCACATAAGTGTGTACTCCGTGGGGAGCTAATCAAAATGAAAGCCCACTACACTCAGACCAATCGTAAAAAATACCAAGACCTAACAACAAAATATGCTCAGCTTGAGTACATACATAAGCAATCTCCAACAAATACTAGCATTCTAACTGAAATCCAAACAACCCGAGAAGAACTAGACAACTTTCTAGACATAGAATACCACTCCCAATGTAAAAGAACCAACAGCATGTTTTACTTCGAAAATAATAGGGCTGGCAAACTCTTAGCTAGAGCGTTAAAGAAAAAACGATTCAAATCACACATTTATGAGTTACACAACCCCAGGGGAAAACCACTTCAAACTACCCCAGACATCATGAAGTCCTTTCATGAATACTACACATCACTATACAATCTCCAATCAGAAGCCCCCACAATAGATCACACAGCAAAACTTATAGAATATATAACAAAATATCCAATGCCAGTGCTGACAGACGATCAAAAAGATCAACTTAATAAATCAATATCCCCCCCAAGAAGTTCAAACAGCCATTAAGACCATAAAAATTGGGAAAAGCCCAGGACCAGACGGCTTCACAGCCAAATACTATAAGACTTTTTCGGCCGCACTAACGCCTCACCTTACTACGATGTTCAACGAAGTAACAGGTGACAATCCCTTCCCATCTTCAATGCTAGAAGCCCAAGTAGTTGTGCTCCCGAAGCCAGGTAAACCCCCAGACACACCTGCAAACTTCCGCCCTATTTCCCTTTTAAACTTTGATGTAAAACTTTTTGCAAAAATCATAGCCACCAGAATTAATTTAATCTTACCCTCTATTATACACATCAACCAAGCAGGCTTCACTCCTTCTAGAGAAGCTAGGGATAACACCACTAAAATAATAAACCTAATGGAATATGCAACAACCCAAAAAATCCCGTCAGTATTCGTGTCAATGGACGCGGAAAAGGCCTTTGATAGGCTAAATTGGTCTTTCCTGAAACAAACTATGCACGTATTTGATTTCCCCCAAGAGATCATAGGAAAAATATTTACCCTTTATAATAATCCACAAGCCAAAATCAAATTGAATGACTCTATTTCTTCCCCTTTCAATATAAATAATGGAACAAGACAGGGCTGCCCACTCTCACCCCTCCTCTTCATAATGGCAATGGAGGTGCTAGCCTCTCAGGTGAGAAACAACACTAATATCCAAGGGTTCCAGATCGGTTCCACTATATATAAGATAACTTTATATGCAGATGATATTTTCCTAACATTAACAGACCCTGAACAATCATTACCCCCCCTGATGCAAACTCTACAACTTTATGGTACATATTCCAACTTTAAAATTAACATCACGAAATCTGAACTACTGGCCACACACTTACACTCGGATATAATAGACAGAATCCAACAGCGCCATCATTTCCGCATACAGCCCAAAGCCATAAAATACCTAGGAGTATACATTGCACCATCCGCGGATACCATAATCTCCTCAAATTATAAAACTCTTACTGCAACAATCCACAACACCCTTAATACATGGAACCTTAAACCTCTCTCCTGGTTAGGGAAAATTAACGCGATCAAAATGATCATCCTACCTAAAATTCTATATGTTCTGCAAACCCTCCCGATCCCGCTCCCAGAACATCTAATATTCTCCTTACAAAGACAAATCAATTGTTTCATATGGTCACGTAAACGACCTCGAATTGCCAACTCCACTTTATATCGCCCAAGGGAGTTGGGTGGGGTGGGAGCTCCCAATATATCACGTTACAGACAGGCAGTATTCCTCACACGAATTGTCGACTGGTGTAAGCATAACACGAACAAAGAGTGGATCCAACTAGAGCAAACACTCTCTGATAAGCACTATCTATGTGGGAATTGCTGGATCCCCAGCGCCCACCGTAAATTATTACATACAACTCCAAGCCTGGTGAACGAAAAGCTTAGACAATGGGACAAAATACTCAAGAAACACCCGAAGATCTCCACAATGTATTCCCCCTTAACACCAGTTAGCAAAAATACACCGCTCTCCTCCTTAATAAAAATACCTAATGCAGCCCACTCTTCCTCCTTTTTGCAAAGCTCAGTCCCACATCACCTCTTATACAAGGATAAAGGCATCCAACCTCAACAGGTAGTCAGTGACATTCTTGGAACACACTTTCAAAACTGGTTCACCTATACACAGCTGAAACACTACCTATCCACACACCCTTTTAGACCCCAATTAAATAGACGCCTATCCCAATTCGAAACAGTATGCTTCCAACCCCACCCACAGAAGGGAATCTTATCTTTAGTATATAAAATGTTATCGCAGGTGTCCCATGCAACACCCCCCACTTATATAGCTAAATGGGAAGCAGACTTAGAAAACACCTTAGACCCACAAGACTGGACTATCATTTTCCAACAAATTACTAAAGCCTCATCATCTATTTCAATGCTGGAGATGAATATAAAATTATTGAGCAGATGGTACTACACACCTGCTCGACTACACCATTTATTTCCCAGCGCGACTGCCATGTGCTGGAGGGAGTGCGGACAGCCGGCAGGCTTTGCACATATCTGGTGGACCTGCCCGGTAGTAATATCCTATTGGCATGCCCTCAAACCAGAGATGGAAAGGTTGCTGGGGGCGTCACTTGGGTTTTTCTATTTAATAAATTCCCTAAAATCACATGCAAATTAAAACGAACACTTCTCACCATCGCAATTAATACAGCAAAGAGGTTAATACCACTGAACTGGAAAAAAACAGCCTTGCCATCCCCTGCAATATGGAAAGCGAAAGTCACACACTATCTCCAATTAGAAAAATACCATTACACTCACACCAAACGAATAGACGAATATCATAACATAGTATTTCTATGGGAGGAATACATAAACAATTAGCACCAATTAATTCCCTCACAGCCTCTCAGGTACCGACCAAACAAAAAATCCTCAGCTATGATTTCCTAAAACCTAGATTCCTAGAACAACTATTAAATGTAATCTATCCATAGCAGTCAGGAGACAGTCACTCTTACTAATTCATCACTTATAGACAATTCATACATATAGACGGCAACTGTTTTGGTATTTTCCATCTAAACCACTAGCAATAGCTAACCTCGAGTCTCTCTGTTGTAAGAACAGTGAAATATTTGTAACAATGTCCTATCTACTGTAATAACCATTGTTGATTTGAAACTTTTGTTTTTATGTTAACCTATGTATACCTTGGAAAATTCTCAATAAAAATATTAAAACCAAAAAAAAAAAAAAAAAAAAAGAAATTTAAATGTCCACCAGATCCGCATACCAAGTCCTGCGTGGCTACGCAGGCGCTATCAGGATTACTGAAGCTCTCTCCTGTTTGATCCGAACAATAACGCGTGGAAGGAGAGGAAACGGTGGAAACACATAAGCTAGGCTGAAAGACCAAGGAACTGCCAAGGCATCTATCAGTTCGGCCTGAGGATCCCTCGACTTGGATCCGTATCTTGGAAGCTTGGCATTCTTGTGAGATGCCATCAGATCCAATTCCGGTCTGCCCCATCGGAGAATCAGTGAGGCAAACACCTCCGGGTGGAGTTCCCACTCCCCCGGATGAAAATTCTGATGACTTAGAAAATCCACTTCCCAGTTCTCTAATCCTGGGATGTAGAATGCCGATAGATAGCAAGAGTGGGCCTCCGCCCATCGGATTATCTTTGATACTTCTATCATCGCTAAGGAACTCCTTGTTCCCCCTGATTGATATACGCCACAGTCGTGATATTGTCCGACTGGAATCTGATTAATTTGGCCAAAGCCAACTAAGGCCAAGCCTGAAGCGCATTGAAAATTGCTCTCAGTTCCAGAATATTGATTGGAAGTAGAGACTTCACTTGAGTCCAAACACCCAGCCCAGTGGACTGGCGTCCGTTGTCACTATCACCCACAAGGGTCTGCGGAAACAAGTCCCCTGGGACTGATGATCCGGCCAAAACCACCAAAGAAGAGTCTCTGGTCTCTTGATCCAGATTTATCTGAGGAGATAAATTCACATAGTCCCCATTCCACTGTCCGAGCATGCACAGCTGCAGTGGTCTGAGATGAAAACGAGCAAACGGAATGATGTCCATTGCCGCTACCATTAATCCAATAACCTCCATACACTGAGCCACTGATGGCCGAGGAATGGACTGAAGTGCTTGGCAAGTATTTAGAATCTTTGATTTTCTGACCTCCGTCAGAAATATTTTCATGTCTACCGAGTCTATCAGTGTTCCCAAGAAGGGAACCCTTGTCTGTGGAACTAGTGAACTCTTTTCTATGTTCACCTTCCACCCGTGAGTTCTCAGCAAAGACAACACTGTGTCCGTGTCAGATTATGTTGACGCCTGGATCAAAATATTGTCCAGATAAGGCGCCACTGCTATGCCCCGCGGTCTGAGAACCGCCAGAAGGGACCCTAGAACCTTTGTGAAGATCCTGGGTGCTGTGGACAATCCGAAGGGAAGAGCCACGAACTGATAATGTTTGTCCAGGAAGGCAAACCTTAGAAACTGATGATGATCCTTGTGAATAGGGATATGAAGGTATGTGTCCTTCAAGTCCACGGTAGTCATATATTGACCCTACTGGATCATTGGTAAGATTGTTGGTATAGTCTCCATCTTAAATGATGGAACTCTGAGAAACTTGTTTAGACACTTGAGATCTAAAATGGGTCTGAAAGTTCCCTCTTTTTTGGGAACCACGAAAAGATTTGAGTAAAACCCCTGCCCCTGTTCTAGTTTTGGAACAAGACAAATTACTCCCATGGTAGAGAGGTCTTTTACACAGCGTAAGAACGCCTCTCTTTTTATCTGGTCTACAGATAATCGTGAAAGATGAAATCTCCCTCTTGGGAGAAAATCCTTGAATTCCAGTTGATACCCGTGGGTCACGATTTCCAGTGCCCAAGCCTGAGCAAAGAAAGAAAGTCTGCCCCCTACTAGATCCGGTGCCGGATCGGGGGCCGCCCCTTCATGTTGTCTTTGTAGCAGCAGCGGGCTTCTTGGATTGTTTACCTTTATTCCAAGCCTGGTTAGGTCTCCAGACGGAGTTGGATTGAGCAAAATTCCCTTCCTGCTTTGTGGAGGAAGAGGAAGCAGAGGGTCCTCCTTTAAAATTTCGAAAGGAACGAAAATTATTTTGTTTACCCCTCATCTTAACAGACTTATCCTGAGGTAGGGCATGGCCTTTACCTCCAGTAATGTCAGAATTTTTTTCCTTCAATTCAGGCCCGAATAGGGTCTTACCTTAAAAGGAATAGCTAAAAGCTTAGATTTTGATGACACACCACCAGACCAAGATTTGAGCCAAAACGCTCTACGCGCTAAAATGGCAAAACCTGCATTTTTCACCACTAATTTAGCAATTTGAAAAGCGGCATCAGTAATAAAAGAATTAAGCCGTAGGTTGTAAAAGGAAACCCTGATGAATAAATAATCTTTAGAAGACCCTCTAACTTTTTATCCATAGGTTCTTTGAAAGCACAACTGTCCTCAATAGGTATAGTTGTACGCTTAGCCAGGGTAGATATAGCTCTGTCCACCTTAGGGACCGTTTGCCAAGAGTCCCGAATGGTGACTGATATGGGAAACATTTTCTTAAAAATAGGAGGGGGAGAGAACGGTATACCTGGTCTATCCCATTCCTTTTTTACAATTTCCGAAATTCTTTTAGGAACCGGAAAAACATCAGTGTAAGTAGGTACCTCTAGATATTTGTCCATCTTACACAATTTCTCTGGTGGCCTCACAATCGGGTCACAATCATCCAGAGTCGCTAAAACCTCCCCAAGTAACAGGCGGAGGTGTTCAAGCTTAAATTTAAAGGACATCATGTCCGAATCTGTCTGAGGTAACATTTCCTGAGTCTGAAAGTTCTCCCTCAGACAGCAATTCCCTGACCCCCAACTCAGAGCACTGTGAGGGTACATCGGAAATAGCCAATAAAGCATCAGAGGATTCAGTATTCACATTAATACCTGACCTACTGTGTTTACCCTGTAATACTGGTAATTTAGATAATACCTCTGTAAGGGTAGTTGACATAACTGCAGCCATCTCGTGCAGAGTAAAAGAATTAGACGCACTAGAGGTACTTGGCGTCGCTTGTGTGGGCGTTAAAGGTTGTGACACTTGGGAAGAATTGGATGGCATATCCCGATTCTCTTCAGATTGAGAATCATCCTTAGGCACACTTATTTACCTAAAAACATAATTTATGCTTACCTGATAAATTACTTTCTCTTGCGGTGTATCCAGTCCACGGCTTCATCCTGTACTTGTGGGATATTCTCATTCCCTACAGGAAGTGGCAAAGAGAGCACACAGCAGAGCTGTCCATATAGCTCCCCCCCTAGCTCCGCCCCCCAGTCATTCGACCGAAAGTTAGGAGAAAAAGGAGAAACCATAGGGTGCCGTGGTGACTGTAGTTTAAACAAAAAAATTATTTACCTGACTTAATTGCCAGGGCGGGCCGTGGACTGGATACACTGCAAGAGAAAGTAATTTATCAGGTAAGCATAAATTCTGTTTTCTCTTGCAAGGTGTATCCAGTCCACGGCTTCATCCTTTACTTGTGGGATACCAATACCAAAGCTTTAGGACACGGATGAAGGGAGGGAACAAGACAGGTACCTTAAACTGAAGGCACCACTGCTTGCAAAACCTTTCTCCCAAAAATAGCCTCCGAAGAAGCAAAAGTATCGAATTTGTAAAATTTGGCAAAAGTATGCAGTGAAGACCAAGTTGCTGCCTTACAAATCTGTTCAACAGAAGCCTCATTCTTTAAAGCCCATGTGGAAGCCACAGCTCTAGTAGAATGAGCAGTAATTTGTTCAGGAGGCTGCTGGCCAGCAGTCTCGTAAGCCAACCTGATGCTGCTTTTCAGCCAGAAGGAAAGAGAGGTAGCAGTCGCTTTCTGACCTCTCCTCTTACCAGAATAAATGACAAACAAGGATGATGTTTGTCTGAAGTCTTTAGTTGCTTGTAAATATAATTTTAAAGCACGAACCACATCAAGATTGTGTAGCAGGCGTTCCTTCTTTGAAGATGAGTTCGGACACAGAGAAGGAACTATTATTTCCTGGTTAATATTCTTGTTAGAAACAACCTTAGGAAGAAAACCAGGTTTGGTACACAAAACAACCTTATCTGCGTGAAACACCAGGTAAGGTGAATCACACTGTAAAGCAGACAATTCTGACACTCTTCGAGCAGAAGATATAGCTACCAAAAACAAAACTTTCCAAGATAATAACTTAATATCTATGGAATGTAAAGGTTAAAACGGAACCGCTTGAAGAACTGAAAGAACTAAATTTAGACTCCATGGCGGAGCCACAGGTTTATAAACAGGCTTGATTCTGACTAAAGCTTGAGCAAACGCTTGAACGTCTGGTACCTCTGCCAGATGCTTGTGTAAGAGAATAGACAGAGCAGATATCTGTCAATCCTTTCTCCAATCCTTGGAGAAAAGACAATATTCGGGGAATCCTAATCTTACTCCATGAGTAACCCTTGGATTCACACCAACAAAGATATTTTCGCCATATCTTATGGTAGATTTTCCTAGTGACAGGCTTTCTAGCCTGAATCAGAGTATCTATAACTGACTCAGAGAAACCACGCTTTGATAGAATTAAGCGTTCAATCTCCAAGCAGTCAGACGCAGAGAAACTAGATTTGGATGCTTGAATGGACCCTGTATTAGAAGATCCTGCCTCAATGGCAGTGTCCATGGTGGAACAGATGACATGTCCACTAGGTCTGCATACCAAGTCCTGCGTGGCCACGCAGGCACTATCAGAATCACCGAAGCCTTCTCCTGCTTGATTCTGGCGACCAGACGAGGGAGAAGAGGAAACGGTGGAAAGACATAAGCCAGATTGAAGGAACAAGGCGCTGCTAGAGCATCTATCAATACCACCTTGGGGTCCCTGGACCTGGATCCGTAGAGAGGAAGTTTGGTGTTCTGACGGGACGCCATCAGATCCAATTCTAGAGTGCCCCATAGCTGAGTCAGCTGAGCAAAAACCTCCGGGTGGAGTTCCCACTTCCCCGGGTGAAAAGTCTGACGACTTCCCAGTTGTCCACTCCTGGGATGTGAATTGCTGAGAGATGGCAGGAGTGATCCTCTGCCCACCTGATTATTTTGGAGACTTCCTTCATCGCTAAGGAACTCTTCGTTCCCCCCTGATGATTGATGTAAGCTACAGTCGTGATGTTGTCCGACTGAAATCTGATGAATTTGGCCACAGCTAGTTGAGGCCATGCCTGAAGCGCATTGAATATCGCTCTCAGTTCCAAAATGTTTATCGGGAGAAGAGATTCTTCCCGAGACCATAGGCCCTGAGCTTTCAGGGAGTCCCAGACTGCACCCCAGCCTAACAGACTGGCATCGGTCGTTACAATGATCCATTCTGGTCTGCGGAAACATGTTCCCTGAGACAGATGATCCTGAGACAACCACCAGAGAAGAGAGTCTCTGGTCCTCTGGTACAATTGTATCTGAGGAGACAAGTCTGCGTAATCCCCATTCCACTGTTTGAGCATTCACAGTTGCAGTGGTCTGAGATGTATTCGAGCAAAAGGGACTATGTCCATTGCCGCTACCATTAATCCGATTGCCTCCATGCACTGAGCTATAGATGGCTGAGGAGTGGAATGAAGTACTCGGCAAGTAGCTACAAGCTTTAACTTTCTGACCTCCGTCAGAAATATTTTCATTTCTACCGAATCTATTAGTGTTCCCAGGAAGGGAACCCTTGTGAACGGGGACAGAGAACTCTTTTCGATGTTCACCTTCCACCCGTGAGACCTTAGAAAGGTCAGTACAATCTCTGTGTGAGCCTTGGCTCTGGGAAAAGACGACGCCTGAATTAGGATGTCATCTAGATAAGGCGCTACTGCTATGCCCCGCGGTCTTAGCACCGCCAGAAGGGAACCTAGCACCTTTGTGAAAATTCTGGGAGCAGTGGCCAAACCGAAGGGAAGAGCCACGAACTGGTAATGCTTGTCCAGAAAAGCGAACCTGAGAAACTGGTGATGATCTTTGTGGATAGGGATATGTAGGTACGCATCCTTTAAATCCACGGTAGTCATATATTGACCTTCCTGGATCAGATTGTTCGAATGGTCTCCATCTTGAATGATGGGACTCTGAGGAATTTGTTTAGAATTTTTAGATCCAGGATTGGTCTGAAAGTTCCCTCTTTTTTGGGAACCACAAACAGGTTTGAGTAAAAGCCTGTTCCTTGTTCTGCAATTGGAACTGAACATATCACTCCCATAGTGAGTAGATCTTCTACACAGCGTAAGAACGCCTCTTTCTTTGTCTGGTCTGAAGACAGACGAGAAATGTGAAACCTTCCCCTTGGAGGGGAGCCCTTGAATTCTAGAAGATATCCCTGTGTAACAATCTCTACTGCCCAGGGATCGTGGACATCTCTTGCCCAAGCCTGAGCGAAGAGAGAGAGTCTGCCCCCTACCAGATCCGGTCCCAGATCGGGGGCTACCCCTTCATGCTGTCTTGGTAGCAGCTGCAGGCTTTTTGGCCTGCTTACCCTTGTTCCAGCCCTGGTAAGGCTTCCAGTTTGCCTTGGGCTGTGAAGTGTTACCCTCTTGCTTTGCAGCTGTAGAGGCTGAAGCGGGACCGCTCCTGAAGTTACGAAAGGAACGAAAATTAGCTTTGTTTTTAGCCCTAAAGGGCTTGTCCTGAGGGAGAGCATGGCCCTTTCCCCCGGTGATTTCTGAAATAATCTCTTTCAATTCTGGCCCGAAAAGGGTCTTTCCTTTGAAAGGGATATTTAATAAATTGGATTTTTGATGACACATCGGCCGACCATGACTTGAGCCAATGCGCTCTGCGCGCCATAATGGCGAAACCTGAATTTTTTGCCGCTAACTTAGCTAATTGCAAAGCGGCATCTGTGATAAAAGAATTAGCCAGCTTTAGAGCTTTAATTCTATCCATAATTTCGTCATATGAGGTCTCCGTCTGGAGCGACTCCTCCAGCGCCTCAAACCAGAAAGCTGCTGCAGTAGTTACAGGAATAATGCAGGCAATAGGTTGGAGAAGGAAACCATGTTGAACAAAAATTTTCTTAAGTAAACCTTCTAACTTTTTATCCATAGGATCTTTAAAAGCAAAACTGTCTTCAATTGGTATGGTTGTGCGCTTAGCAAGTGTAGAAACAGCCCCCTCTACCTTAGGGACCGTCTGCCACGAGTCCCATCTGGGGTCAGTTATGGGGAACATTTTCTTAAAAATAGGGGGGGGGGGGGGGACAAAAGGGACACCTGGTCTATCCCACTCCCTAGTAACAATATCCGCAACCCTTTTAGGGATCGGAAACGCATCAGTGTATACAGGGACCTCTAGGTACTTGTCCATTTTACACAATTTCTCTGGGACCACCATAGGATCACAATCATCCAGAGTGGCTAATACCTCCCTAAGCACTACGCGGAGGTGTTCCAGTTTAAATTTAAACGCTAATGAATCTGATTCTGCCCGCTGAGAAACCTTTCCTGAATCAGAAATTTCTCCTTCAGACATCAAATCCCTCACCGCCACTTCAGAGTGTTGTGAGGGTACATCAGATAAACCTCCCAAAGCTTCTGACTGCTCATAATCTGTTCTTAAAACAGAGCTATCACGCTTTGTAGGAAAAACTGGCAGTTTGGATAGAAATGTCGCAAGGGAATTATCCATGACTGCCGCTAATTGTTGTAATGTAATAGGGGCCAATGCACTAGAGGTACTAGGCATCGCTTGCGCGGGCGTGACTGGTGCCGACACATGGGGAGAGGAAGGCGGACTATCCTCGTTACCTTCCGTCAAAGAATCATCTAGGGCTACCTCTTTAAGTGACACAATATGATCTTTAAAGTGTATAGACACATTAGTGCACTTGGAACACAATTTTAGAGGGGGTTCCACCATGGCTTCTGAACACATAGACCAAGGCCTTTCCTTAGTGTCAGACATGTTTAACAGACTATTATTATACACAAGCAGGCTTGAAAACACTTTATTCAAATAAAAATTACAATTTGAAAAAAAACGTTACTGTGCCTTTAAGAAATAAAAAGTGCACACAATTTTACAAAACCGTGAAAAATGAACCAATCTCTTTGAAATTTTCACCGTATGAGCCTAATGCTTTGATATGATTGCACAGCAATTTTCAGCCCAAACAACCCCTTAATGCCCAAACCGGAACAGCCTAAAGCCGGTAACCGGTTTATAAACTACAGCACCTTGCCACAGCTTACTGCCGTGGTCCTACCTGCCCTTAGGGATTAGATTTGGGGAAAACAAGCTTCTTTGAAGTCCTCAAACAATCTCTGGACCCTCCATGTGAAGCAGCATGAACTGTCTGTTAATACTAACTGCGCAACTGAGGCACAAAATTAGGCCCCCTCCCCCTCCACTCCGGAGTTGTGGGGCCTTCAAAATCATAATTAGGTGACTAAGCCATATGCCATGTGGAAAATAACCCCATAATAAACACACAAAAGTGCTTAAAAAGTGTCTACAACGAGTATTTACTCCAATAAACAATTGATTGCCCTGTAACAGTATCCACCAGTCTATTGAGCCCTGTTAAGTAAGCCTTCAATTCTATACTGAGTCTCAGAACATAGCTTACCTTCCCCACATGGGGATTCTTGTCAGTCTTCTAGCATTAACTAAATCTTGTCTAGAAAAAGATGACTGAACATACCTTATTGCAGTTAAGCCTGCAAACTGTTCCCCCCAACTGAAGTTTTCTGGTACTCCTCAGTCCTGTGTGAGAACAGCAGTGGATTTTAGTTACAACATGCTAAAATCATTTTCCTCTCAGCAGAATTCTTCATCACATTTCTGCTATAGAGTAAATAGTACAAACCGGCACTATTTAAAAATAACAAACTCTTGATTGAAGATATAAAACTACAAATCTAACACCACATTCACTTTACCCTCCCGTAGAGAGGCCCTGCTGCCAGAGCCGGCAAAGAGAATGACTGGGGGGCGGAGCTAGGGGGGGAGCTATATGGACAGCTCTGCTGTGTGCTCTCTTTGCCACTTCCTGTAGGGAATGAGAATATCCCACAAGTAAAGGATAAAGCCGTGGACTGGATACACCTTGCAAGAGAAATATGTCTTTTACAATGTAAGGCCCTTTCAGTACAAGAGGTACACAATGTAAGAGGGGGTTCCACAATGGCTTCTAAACACATAGAGCAATGAGTTTCCTCAATGTCAGACATGTTGAACAGACTAGTAATAACCACAATAGTCGTTAAACACTTTATTTATTAATTTAAAATTTTTTTGAAAAACGTGTACTGCGCCTTTAATAAAAAAAGCGCACAATTTTTCTCAAACTACCTGAAAACTTTAAAAAAATGCTATATAATTAACTACACATATATAGTAGTGCCAAAAATTATTGCACCCTAAGAGCAAAGGGTGAAATGAACCTCTAAAAGATATTTATAGCAAAAAATGTATTTGATTTGGAAAAACGACCCCTGCACCTCGCCACAGCAGAGCCTACCTGCCCCCAGGGTACTGCAAAATGACTCGACAACAATCAGGTTAACAGAACATCAGTTTAGGCCTAACCGGAGCTAATGCCTGCTGCCTTCTCAGTTAGAGTAAACTGCGCGTCTGAGCGCGCGAAAAACATAATTTATGCTTACCTGATAAATTTATTTCTCTTGTGATGTATCCAGTCCACAGATCATCCATTACTTGTGGGATATTCTCCTTCCCAACAGGAAGTTGCAAGAGGATCACCCACAGCAGAGCTGCTACATAGCTCCTCCCCTAACTGCCATATCCAGTCATTCGACCGAAACAAGCCGAGAAAGGAGAAACCATAGGGTGCAGTGGTGACTGTAGTTTAAAATTTAGACCTGCCTTAAAAGGACAGGGCGGCCCGTGGACTGGATACACCACAAGAGAAAAAATTTAACAGGTAAGCATAAATTATGTTTTCTCTTGTTAGGTGTATCCAGTCCACGGATCATCCATTACTTGTGGGATACCAATACCAAAGCTAAAGTACACGGATGAAGGGAGGGACAAGGCAGGTACTTAAACGGAAGGGACCACTGCCTGTAGAACCTTTCTCCCAAAAATAGCCCCCGAAGAAGCAAAAGTATCAAATTTGTAAAATTTTGAAAAGGTATGAAGCGAAGACCAAGTCGCCGCTTTGCAAATCTGTTCAACAGAAGCCTCATTTTTAAAGGCCCAGGTGGAAGCCACAGCTCTAGTAGAATGAGCTGTAATCCTTTCAGGGGGCTGCTGTCCAGCAGTCTCATAGGCTAAGCGTATTACGCTCCAAAGCCAAAAAGAAAACAAAATGTATGCTTACCTGATAAATTCCTTTCTCCTGTAGTGTGGTCAGTCCACGGGTCATCATTACTTCTGGGATATTAACTCCTCCCCAACAGGAAGTGCAAGAGGATTCACCCAGCAGAGCTGCTATATAGCTCCTCCCCTCTACGTCACCTCCAGTCATTCGACCAAGGACCAACGAGAAAGGAGAAGCCAAAGGGTGTAGTGGTGACTGGAGTATAATTCAAAAAATTTTTACCTGCCATAAAAAACAGGGCGGGCCGTGGACTGACCACACTACAGGAGAAAGGAATTTATCAGGTAAGCATAAATTTTGTTTTCTCCTGTTAAGTGTGGTCAGTCCACGGGTCATCATTACTTCTGGGATACCAATACCAAAGCTAAAGTACACAGATGACGGGAGGGACAGGCAGGCTCTTTATACGGAAGGAACCACTGCCTGAAGAACCTTTCTCCCAAAAACAGCCTCCGAAGAAGCAAAAGTGTCAAATTTGTAAAATTTGGAAAAAGTATGAAGAGAAGACCAAGTTGCAGCCTTGCAAATCTGTTCAACAGAAGCCTCATTCTTAAAGGCCCAAGTGGAAGCCACAGCTCTAGTAGAATGTGCTGTAATTCTTTCAGGAGGCTGCTGTCCAGCAGTCTCATAGGCTAACCGAATTATGCTACGAAGCCAAAAAGAGAGAGAGGTAGCCGAAGCTTTTTGACCTCTCCTCTGACCAGAATAAACGACAAACAGGGAAGACGTTTGTCGAAAATCCTTAGTTGCCTGTAGATAAAATTTCAGGGCACGGACTACATCTAGATTGTGTAGCAGACGTTCCTTCTTCGAAGAAGGATTAGGACACAAAGATGGAACAACAATCTCTTGATTGATATTCCTGTTAGTGACCACCTTAGGTAGGAACCCAGGTTTAGTACGCAGAACTACCTTGTCTGAATGAAAAATCAGATAAGGAGAATCATAATGTAAAGCGGATAACTCAGAGACTCTTCGAGCCGAGGAAATCGCCATTAAAAATAGAACTTTCCAAGATAACAGCTTGATATCAATGGAATGAAGGGGTTCAAACGGAACACCCTGTAAAACATTAAGAACTAAGTTCAAACTCCATGGTGGAGCAACAGTTTTAAACACAGGCTTGATCCTAGCTAAAGCCTGACAAAAAGCTTGAACGTCCGGAACTTCTGACAGACGTTTGTGTAAAAGAATGGACAGAGCTGAAATCTGTCCCTTTAAGGAACTAGCGGATAAACCCTTTTCTAAACCTTCTTGTAGAAAAGACAATATCCTCGGAATCCTAACCTTACTCCATGAGTAACTCTTGGATTCGCACCAATATAAGTATTTGCGCCATATCTTATGGTAAATCTTTCTGGTAACAGGCTTCCTAGCCTGTATTAAGGTATCAATAACTGACTCAGAAAAACCACGTTTTGATAAAATCAAGCGTTCAATTTCCAAGCAGTCAGCTTCAGAGAAATTAGATTTTGATGTTTGAAGGGACCCTGGATCAGAAGGTCCTGTTTCAGAGGTAGAAACCAAGGTGGACAGGATGACATGTCCACTAGATCTGCATACCAAGTCCTGCGTGGCCATGCAGGCGCTATTAGAATCACTGATGCTCTCTCCTGTTTGATTCTGGCAATCAATCGAGGAAGCATCGGGAAGGGTGGAAACGCATAAGCCATCCCGAAGGTCCAAGGTGCTGTCAAAGCATCTATCAGAACCGCTCCCGGATCCCTGGATCTGGACCCGTAACGAGGAAGCTTGGCATTCTGTCGAGACGCCATGAGATCTATCTCTGGTTTGCCCCAACGTCGAAGTATTTGGGCAAAGACCTCCGGATGAAGTTCCCACTCTCCCGGATGAAAAGTCTGACGACTTAAGAAATCCGCCTCCCAGTTCTCCACTCCCGGGATGTGGATTGCTGACAGGTGGCAAGAGTGAGACTCTGCCCAGCGAATTATCTTTGATACTTCCATCATTGCTAGGGAGCTTCTTGTCCCTCCCTGATGGTTGATGTAAGCTACAGTCGTGATGTTGTCCGACTGAAACCTGATGAACCCCCGAGTTGTTAACTGGGGCCAAGCCAGAAGGGCATTGAGAACTGCTCTCAATACCAGAATGTTTATTGGTAGGAGACTCTCCTCCTGATTCCATTGTCCCTGAGCCTTCAGAGAATTCAAGACAGCGCCCCAACCTAGTAGGCTGGCGTCTGTTGTTACAATTGTCCAGTCCGGCCTGCTGAATGGCATCCCCCTGGACAGATGTGGCCGAGAAAGCCACCATAGAAGAGAATTTCTGGTCTCTTGATCCAGATTCAGAGTAGGGGACAAGTCTGAGTAATCCCCATTCCACTGACTTAGCATGCACAATTGCAGCGGTCTGAGATGTAGGCGTGCAAAGGGTACTATGTCCATTGCCGCTACCATTAAGCCGATCACCTCCATGCATTGAGCTACTGACGGGTGTTGAATGGAATGAAGGACACGGCATGCATTTTGAAGCTTTGTTAACCTGTCTTCTGTCAGGTAAATTTTCATTTCTACAGAATCTATAAGAGTCCCCAAGAAGGGAACTCTTGTGAGTGGAAAGAGAGAACTCTTCTTTTCGTTCACCTTCCATCCATGCGACCTTAGAAATGCCAGTACTAACTCTGTATGAGATTTGGCAGTTTGAAAGCTTGAAGCTTGTATCAGAATGTCGTCTAGGTACGGAGCTACCGAAATTCCTTGCGGTCTTAGTACCGCCAGAAGAGTACCCAGAACCTTTGTGAAGATTCTTGGAGCCGTAGCCAATCCGAATGGAAGAGCTACAAACTGGTAATGCCTGTCTAGAAAGGCAAACCTTAGATACCGGTAATGATCTTTGTGAATCGGTATGTGAAGGTAAGCATCCTTTAAATCCACTGTGGTCATGTACTGACCCTTTTGGATCATGGGTAAAATTGTCCGAATAGTTTCCATTTTGAACGATGGAACTCTTAGGAATTTGTTTAGGATTTTTAAATCCAAGATTGGCCTGAAAGTTCCCTCTTTTTTGGGAACCACAAACAGATTTGAGTAAAACCCTTGTCCTTGTTCCGACCGCGGAACCGGATGGATCACTCCCATTAATAAAAGATCTTGTACGCAGCGTAGAAACGCCTCTTTCTTTATTTGGTTTGTTGACAACCTTGACAGATGAAATCTCCCTCTTGGGGGAGAGGATTTGAAGTCCAGAAGGTATCCCTGAGATATGATCTCTAACGCCCAGGGATCCTGGACATCTCTTGCCCAAGCCTGGGAGAAGAGAGAAAGTCTGCCCCCCACTAGATCCGTTCCCGGATCGGGGGCCCTCGATTCATGCTGTCTTCGGGGCAGCAGCAGGTTTCCTGGCCTGCTTGCCCTTGTTCCAGGACTGGTTAGGTCTCCAGCCTTGTCTGTAGCGAGCAACAGCTCCTTCCTGTTTTGGTGCAGAGGAAGTTGATGCTGCTCCTGCTTTGAAATTACGAAAGGAACGAAAATTAGACTGTCTAGCCTTAGGTTTGGCTCTGTCTTGAGGCAGGGCATGGCCTTTACCTCCTGTAATGTCAGCGATAATTTCTTTCAACCCGGGCCCGAATAAGGTCTGCCCTTTGAAAGGAATATTAAGCAATTTAGAAGTAACATCAGCTGACCAGGATTTTAGCCACAGTGCTCTGCGCGCCTGAATGGCGAATCCGGAATTCTTAGCCGTAAGTTTAGTTAAATGTACTACGGCATCCGAAATAAATAAGTT
The DNA here is from genome assembly GCF_027579735.1 of Bombina bombina. NCBI lineage: Eukaryota > Metazoa > Chordata > Amphibia > Anura > Bombinatoridae > Bombina > Bombina bombina. Next base: position 976,940,109 of record NC_069503.1, read on the forward strand.
AGCTAACTTAAAGGCTTTAAGCTTGTGTGTAATCTCATCTAATGGAGCTGATTCAAGTGTCTCTTCCAGAGACTCAAACCAAAATGCTGCTGCAGCCGTGACAGGCGCAATGCATGCAAGAGGTTGCAATATAAAACCTTGTTGAACAAACATTTTCTTAAGGTAACCCTCTAACTTTTTATCCATTGGATCTGAAAAGGCACAGCTATCCTCCACCGGGATAGTGGTACGCTTAGCTAAAGTAGAAACTGCTCCCTCCACCTTAGGGACCGTTTGCCATAAGTCCCGTGTGGTGGCGTCTATTGGAAACATCTTTCTAAATATTGGAGGGGGTGGGAACGGCACACCGGGTCTATCCCACTCCTTAGTAACAATTTCAGTAAGTCTCTTAGGTATAGGAAAAACGTCAGTACTCGACGGTACCGCAAAATATTTATCCAACCTACACAATTTCTCTGGTATTGCAACTGTGTTACAATCATTCAGAGCCGCTAACACCTCCCCTAGTAATACACGGAGGTTCTCCAGCTTAAATTTAAAATTTGAAATATCTGAATCCAGTCTGTTTGGATCAGAACCGTCACCCGCAGAATGAAGCTCTCCGTCCTCATGTTCTGCAAATTGTGACGCAGTGTCTGACATGGCCCTAATATTATCAGCGCACTCTGTTCTCACCCCAGAGTGATCACGCTTACCTCTTAGTTCTGGTAATTTAGCCAAAACTTCAGTCATAACAGTAGCCATATCCTGTAATGTGATTTGTAATGGCCGCCCAGATGTACTCGGCGCTACAATATCACGCACCTCCCGAGCGGGAGATGCAGGTACTAACACGTGAGGCGAGTTAGTCGGCATAACTCTCCCCTCGTTGTTTGGTGAAATATGTTCAATTTGTACAGATTGACTTTTATTTAAAGTAGCATCAATACAGTTAGTACATAAATTTCTATTGGGCTCCACTTTGGCTTTAGCACATATAGCACAGATACCTTCCTCTGAATCAGACATGTTTAACACACTAGCAAATAAACTAGCAACTTGGAAATACTTTTCAAGTAATTTACTATAATATGAAAACGTACTGTGCCTATAAGAAGCACAGAAAAAGTTATGACAGTTGAAAATTGATAAACTGAAAAGTTATAGCATCAAATCTTTGTAAAAAACACACTTTTAGCAAAGGATTGCTCCCATTAGCAAAGGATAACTAACCCTGATAGCAGAAAAAAAATACAGAAATAAACGTTTTTTTATCACAGTCAACTACAATCTCACAGCTCTGCTGTGAGTGATTACCTCCCTCAAAACAAGTTTTGAAGACCCCTGAGTTCTGTAGAGATGAACCGGATCATGCAGGGAAGACAATAAACTTCTGACTGAATTTTTTGATGCGTAGCAAAAGCGCCAAAAAAGGCCCCTCCCCCTCATACACAACAGAGAGAGAGATCAGTAAACTGTCATAAATTAAATAAAAACGACTGCCAAGTGGAAAAAATAGTGCCCAAAACATTTTTTCACCCAGTACCTCAGAAAATTAAACGATTTTACATGCCAGCAAAAAACGTTTAACATAAATAAATTAAGTGTTATTAAAAAGCCTGTTGCTAGTCCCTGCAAAATAGGCTAAAGTCTTATGCATACAGTATAATTCCAGTGAAGTGCCATTCCCCAGAATACTGAAGTGTAAAATATACATACATGACAGCCTGATACCAGTTGCTGCTACTGCATTTAAGGCTGAGTTTACATTATATCAATATGGCAGAATTTTCTCATCAATTCCATTGTCAGAAAATAATAAGCTGCTACATACCTCTTGCAGATTAATCTGCCCGCTGTCCCCTGATCTGAAGTTTACCTCTCCTCAGATGGCCGAGAAACAGCAATATGATCTTAACTACTCCGGCTAAAATCATAGAAAAAACTCAGGTAGATTCTTCTTCAAATTCTACCAGAGAAGGAATAACACACTCCGGTGCTATTATAAAATAACAAACTTTTGATTGAAGGTATAAAACTAAGTATAATCACCACAGTCCTCTCACACATCCTATCTATTCGTTGGGTGCAAGAGAATGACTGGAGGTGACTTAGAGGGGAGGAGCTATATAGCAGCTCTGCTGGGTGAATCCTCTTGCACTTCCTGTTGGGGAGGAGTTAATATCCCAGAAGTAATGATGACCCGTGGACTGACCACACTTAACAGGAGAAAGAGAGGTTGCCGAAGCCTTTTGACCTCTCCTCTGTCCAGAGTAAACAACAAACAGAGAAGATGTTTGACGAAAATCTTTAGTCGCTTGTAAGTAAAACTTTAAAGCACGGACTACGTCCAAATTATGTAAAAGACGTTCCTTCTTTGAAGAAGGATTAGGACACAATGATGGAACAACAATCTCTTGATTGATATTCTTGTTGGAAACTACCTTAGGTAAAAACCCAGGTTTTGTACGCAGAACTACTTTATCTGTATGGAAAATCAGATAAGGAGAATAACATTGTAAAGCTGATAACTCAGAGACTCTACGAGCCGAGGAAATAGCCATCAAAAACAGAACTTTCCAAGATAAAAGTTTGATATCAATGGAATGAAGGGGTTCAAACGGAACTCCTTGAAGAACCTTAAGAACCAAGCTTAAGCTCCATGGAGGAGCAACAGGTTTAAACACAGGCTTTATTCTAACCAAAGCCTGACAAAAAGCCTGGACGTCTGGAACCTCTGCCAGAAGCTTGTGCAAAAGGATAGACAGAGCAGAAATCTGTCCCTTTAAAGAACTAGCTGATAATTATTTATCCAAACCCTCTTGGAGAAAGGACAATATCCTAGGAATCCTAACCTTACTCCATGAGTAATTCTTGGATTCACACCAATGAAGATATTTGCGCCATATCTTATGGTAGATTTTCCTGGTTAAAGGCTTTCGTGCCTGTATTAAGGTATCAATGACTGACTCGGAGAAGCCACGCCTTGATAAAATCAAGCATTCAATCTCCAGGCAGTCAGTCTCAGAGAAATTAGATTTGGATGATTGAAAGGATCTTGTAGTAGAAGGTCTTGTCTCAGAGGCAGAGGTCAAGGTGGAAAGGATGACATGTCCACCAGGTCTGCATACCAGGTCCTGCGTGGCCACGCAGGCGCGATCAAGATCACCGATGCTCTCTCCTGTTTGATTTTGGCAATCAGTCGAGGGAGCAGAGGAAACGGTGGAAACACATAAGCCAGGATGAAGAACCACTGTGCTGCTAGAGCATCTATCAGCGTCGCTTCTGGGTCCCTGGACCTGGATCCGTAACAAGGAAGCTTGGCGTTCTGGCGAGACGCCATGAGATCCAATTCTGGTGTGCCCCAACGATGAACCAATTGAGCAAACACCTCCGGATGGAGTTCCCACTCCCCCGGATGAAAAGTCTGACGACTTAGAAAATCCGCCTCCCAGTTCTCTACACCTGGGATATGGATCGCTGATAGATGGCAAGAGTGAGTCTCTGCCCAGCGAATTATCTTGGAGACTTCCAACATCGCTAGTGAGCTCCTGGTCCCCCCTTGATGGTTGATGTAAGCCACAGTCGTGATGTTGTCCGACTGAAATCTGATGAACCTCAGGGTTGCTAACTGAGGCCAAGCTAGAAGAGCATTGAATATTGCTCTTAACTCCAGAATATTTATTGGGAGGAGTTTCTCCTCCTGAGTCCACGATCCCTGAGCCTTTAGGGAATTCCAGACTGCACCCCAACCTAGAAGGCTGGCATCTGTTGTTACAATTGTCCAATCTGGCCTGCGAAAGGTCATACCTTTGGACAGATGGACCCGAGATAGCCACCAGAGAAGTGAATCTCTGGTCTCTTGATCCAGATTTAGCAGAGGGGACAAATCTGTGTAATCCCCATTCCACTGACTGAGCATGCATAATTGCAGCGGTCTGAGATGTAGGCGCGCAAATGGCACTATGTCCATCGCCGCTACCATTAAGCCGATCACTTCCATGCACTGAGCCACCGAAGGGCGCGGAATGTAGTGAAGAACACGGCAGGAATTTAGAAACTTTGATAACCTGGACTCCGTCAGGTAAATTTTCATTTCTACAGAATCTATCAGAGTTCCTAGGAAGGAAACCCTTGTGAGGGGTGATAGAGAACTCTTTCCCTCATTCACTTTCCACCCATGCGACCTCAGAAATGCCAACACTATGTCCGTATGAGATTTGGCAATTTGGAAGTTTGACGCCTGTATCAGGATGTCGTCTAGATAAGGGGCCACTGCTATGCCCCGTGGTCTTAGGACCGCCAGAAGAGACCCCAGAACCTTTGTAAAAATTCTTGGGGCTGTAGCTAACCTGAAGGGAAGAGCCACAAACTGGTAATGCCTGTCTAGAAAGGCAAACCTTAGGAACCGATGATGATCTTTGTGAATCGGTATGTGAAGGTAAGCATCCTTCAAATCCACTGTGGTCATGTACTGACCCTCCTGGATCATAGGTAGGATTGTCCGAATAGTTTCTATTTTGAACGATGGAACTCTGAGGAATTTGTTTAAGATCTTTAGATCCAAAATTGGTCTGAAGGCTCCCTCTTTTTTGGGAACCACAAACAGATTTGAATAAAATCCCTGTCCTTGTTTCATCTGTGGAACTGGATGGATCACTCCCATTATTAGGAGGTCTTGCACACAGCGTAAGAATGCCTCTTTCTTTATCTGGTTTACAGATAATCTCGAAAGGTGAAATCTCCCTTGTGGGGGGGAAGCTTTGAAGTCCAGAAGATATCCCTGAGATATGATCTCCAACGCCCAGGGATCCTGAACATCTCTTGCCCACGCCTGGGCGAAGAGAGAAAGTCTGCCCCCTACTAGATCCGTTGCCGGATAGGGGGCCGTTCCTTCATGCTGTCTTAGAGGCAGCAGCAGGCTTTCTGGCCTGCTTGCCTTTGCTCCAGGCCTGGTTAGATTTCTAGGCCGGCTTGGATTGCGCAAAAGTTCCCTCTTGTTTTGTAGGAAGTTGATGCTGCACCTGCCTTGAAGTTTCGAAAGGCACGAAAATTAGACTGTTTGGCCCTTGATTTGGCCCTGTCCTGAGGAAGGGTATGACCCTTACCTCCAGTAATGTCAGCAAAAATTTCCTTCAAACCAGGCCCGAATAGGGTCTGCCCCTTGAAGGGAATGTTAAGTAATTTAGACTTTGAAGTCACGTCAGCTGACCAAGATTTAAGCCATAGCGCCCTACGCGCCTGGATGGCGAATCCAGAATTCTTAGCCGTTAGTTTAGTCAAATGAACAATGGCATCAGAAAGAAAAGAATTAGCTAGCTTAAGTGTTCTAAGGTTGTCAAGTATTTCAGTCAATGGAGTAGCTGTCTGAAAGGCCTATTCCAGAGACTCAAACCAGAACGCAGCAGCAGCAGTGACAGGAGCAATGCATGCAAGGGGCTGCAGGATAAAACCTTGTTGAATAAACATTTTCTTAAGGTAACCTTCTAATTTTTTATCCATTGGATCTGAAAAAGCACAACTGTCCTCGACAAGGATAGTGATACGCTTTGCTAAAGTAGAAACTGCTCCCTCCACCTTAGGGACCGGCTGCCATAAGTCCCGTGTGGTGGCGTCTATTGGAAACATTTTTCTAAAAATAGGAGGGGGGGGGGGAAACGGCACACCGGGTCTGTCCCACATCTTCCTAATAATTTCTGTAAATCTTTTAGGTATTGGAAAAACGTCAGTACACACCGGCACCGCGTAGTATTTATCCAGTCTACACAATTTCTCTGGCACTGCAATTGTGTCACAGTCATTCAGAGCAGCTAAAACCTCTCCAAGCAACACCCGGAGGTTCTCAAGCTTAAATTTAAAAGTAGACATATCTGAATCAGGTTTCCCCGAGTCAGAGACGTCACCCACAGACTGAAGCTCTTCCTCGGCTTCTGCATATTGTGACGCAGTATCAGACATGGGCCTTAAAACATCTGCGCGCTCTGTATTACGTCTAACCCCAGAGCTATCGCGCTTTCCTCTGAATTCAGGCAGTCTGGCTAATACCGCTGACAGGGTATTATCCATGATTGCCGCCATGTCCTGCAAAGTAATCGCTATGGGCGTCTTTGATGTACTTGGCGCCATTTTAGCGTGAGTCCCTTGAGCGGGAGTCAAAGGGTCCGACACGTGGGGAGAGTTAGTCGGCATAACTTCCCCCTCGTCAGAATCCTCTGGTGATAATTCTTTTAAAGATAACAGCTGATCTTTATTGTTTAAAGTGAAATCAATACATTTAGTACACATTCTCCTATGGGGTTCCACCATGGCTTTTAAACATAATGAACAAGGAGTTTCCTCTATGTCAGACATGTTTATACAGACTAGCAATGAGACTAGCAAGCTTGGAAAACACTTTAAATCAAGTTAACAAGCAATATAAAAAAACGTTACTGTGCCTTTAAGAGAAACAAATTTTGCCAAAATTTGAAATAACAGTGAAAAAAGGCAGTTAAACTAACGAAATTTTTTACAGTGTATGTAACAAGTTAGCAGAGCATTGCACCCACTTGCAAATGGATGATTAACCCCTTAATACAAAAAACAGATTAACAAAACGAAAAATATGTTTTTTAAACAGTCATAACAACTGCCACAGCTCCTACTTTTGAAGCCTTTTGAGCCCTTCAGAGATGTCCTATAACATGCAGGGGACTGCTGAGGGAAGCTGAATGTCACAGTTTGTAATTTTAACTGCACCAACTGTAACTTTTATACTATAACAGTGGAAAGCCTCTTTCTAGGCAAAGATAAAGCCAGCCATGTGGAAAAAACTAGGCCCCAATAAGTTTTATCACCAAAGCATATATAAAAACGATTAAACATGCCAGCAAACGTTTTATATTGCACATTAATCAGAGTATATACCTCTGATAGCAAGCCTGATACTAGTCGTTATTAAATCACTGTATTTAGGCTTAACTTACATTAATCAGGTACCAGCAGCATTTTCTAGTCCCTAGAAAAACTTAAAACTGCACATACCTTATTGCAGGATACCCTGCACGCCATTCCCCCTCTGAAGTTACCTCACTCCTCAGAATATGTGAGAACGGCAGTGGATCTTAGTTACTTCTGCATAGAAATCACAGGCAGATTCTTCTTCTAATGCTGCCTGAGATGAAACAGTACACTCCGGTACCATTTAAAAATAACAAACTTTTGATTGAAGTTAAAAAACTAACTATAATACACCACTCTCCTCTTACTACGTCCATCTTTGTTGAGAGTTGCAAGAGAATGACTGGGTATGGCAGTTAGGGGAGGAGCTATGTAGCAGCTCTGCTGTGGGTGATCCTCTTGCAACTTCCTGTTGGGAAGGAGAATATCCCACAAGTAATGGATGATCCGTGGACTAGATACACCTAACAAGAGAAATAGGCCCCGTCCATCATGGACGACGTTCGCATTAGCCTGTACAACCGCATGGGAAGCGGTTTAGCAATAAGCCATGTGGTCCCCTAAACACACGCTCCTTAAACAGCCATATTAATTATTTGTTAACTCTCAAATAAACAACCGTTAAGCTTCCTCTCCCAGTGTCTGATATATGCTGCAATAAGCCCTTTGCTGCATTAAGCCCAGTAAAAATAAATACACACAGGATTTTCAGTACAACCCTTTGTTTACAGGTCTACTGCTTACCCCTTCTCTTGCAGGGAAAAAAATGTCAGCCAGTTCTGATATACCAAGTCTCCTCAGAAATAAAGGACTGAACATACCTCAATGCTGCTTGTAGCATGAAACCGTTCTCCACACTGAATATTTCTCTTGTACTACCTTCACAAGCTCTGTGGGAACCAGCATGGATCTTAGTTACATCTGCTAAGATCATCAACCTCAGGGCAGAAATCTTCTTCCATATCTTCCCTGAGGAAAATAGTACTCACCGGTACCATTTAAAATAAAAACTTCTTGATTGAAGAAACTAAAACTAAAACCTCACTTTACCTCTTCCTAGTACTAACACAGGCAAAGAGAATGACTGGAGGTGGAGGGAAGGGAGGAGCTATATATACACAGCTCTGCTGTGGTGCTCTTTGCCACTTCCTGTTAGCGGGAGGATAATATCCCACAAGGATGAAATCCGTGGACTCGTCGTATCTTGTAGAAGAAATAAACAATATATCCGTTGTAATTTTACTTTATGTGGCTCTGTTACTTGCTTCAAGTCTGCCTCTGTCTAAGAATTTCTTATGTCCTAATTTGACAGCAAGCTGGTGCATCCAACAGGGGATTCCCCATAAACCCTATGTAAACTACTGCCAGCACGCTCCCGTGTTTATAATTTGAAGCCGCATCTGCCTGAAGTAGAACCGCACAAGTGAATCGATACGGTAAAGCAGATTTACTGTTTCAGTAGCGCTAAGAGCGTAGGGAACTTCACTTACATGCTTCTACTTCAGGCAGATGCGGCTTCAAAATACAAACACTGGAGCGTGCTAGCAGTAGTTTGCATAGGGCGTATGGTGAATCCCCTTATTGGATGCACCAGCTGCCTGTCAAACTAGGACATAAGAAATTCTCAAGGACGGAGGCAGACTTGAAGCAAGTAACGAAGCCACATAAAAAAATTACAATGGATAGATCTATTTTTTTATTTAAACTACAGACATCAATAAGTATATATTTATTAGTAGATTCATATTGTGTAAAATCATTTATGTGAATTTACCATTACTTTAAACAAGTCCTGCTGAGCATTCTGATGGAAGAATTTATATTTCTGGTTGTACGCCTACTACTGATGTGCCTGCATTTTTTCTCTTTGGGTAAAGTTTTTTTTTAAAAAGTTTTAAGCACTCATAACAGTATTGGGTTGAATAGATAGCTATGAGCCTGCACCCTGCATTATCATTCGCTTCATCAGGAGTCTCCTCCACTACTATCCACTAAACTATGTGTGCCCTTAACTCTAATGCTTACATCTAAATCCAATGTCGTATTCTGCAATTTAGCCATGACTTGTTTTTAAGATTAACCTTTCAAATCTGTATTTAGTCATTTGTGCATTAGGACTGCTCACCTAGGGCCTGATCATCAAAAACACACAATCTTTGGTGGGGGTTTTAGTATTATAATGTAATGTATGCGTTTTTTCTTCACACCCAGAATCCTGCATAGTGAGAAATTCTTAAATTAAAATTTGCCTTTCTAAAATTCTTTGATGAACCTTGCAGTACTGATGGGACTTTTTAGATAATCTCACCAGTGCAAAGAGCTCTAGATCATCGGACACCTAGTCTTTAATTGTGCAATTTGAGGGGATTTGTATGAATTGTGCAGAAATAATTTCAACTCCCTGCTTAACCCTCTGCCACACTCGTATAACAAGAAAGATCAAATTTGTGTAAGTAATTTAACATGCAAAACCATTTACAAAATTCAACATTTAACTTCCATAAGCGCTGATATATTAAGACATATACTGTGGGGAAGTTAAAGAATAAATTATATGATAATGGGTACATCACCTTTCAATTGAGGAAGTTCTGATGCAAAATGTATTCTCTCTGCATTCTTATCTTTAAATTTCATGGTATCTGAGGGGATAGAAAAAACAGAGGTTTATGTTTTCAAAAGGGACATGTGAGTAAAAATTACTTTTCAATTAACTTCTTCCGTGGTGCAATTGCCGTAGGTGGGGCAGTGTCCTTAAGGTTTTAGACATGAAAGGAAGACAAAATTAGGGTGATGGGGCAAGTGCAGTTAGTGTTTTCTGAGGGGAGGTGGAAGTTGGGGTTAATTTGCCAAGAGGTGATGAGTAGGTGGAGGGTCCAATGCAATTAGGGTTAATGTCAAAGGATGCTGGTAAGCGGTAATACAGAAAAACACAATTTATGCTTACCTGATAAATTTATTTCTCTTGTGGTGTATCCAGTACACGGATCATCCATTACTTGTGGGGTATTCTCATTCCCAACAGGAAGTTGCAAGAGGACACCCACAGCAGAGCTGTAATATAGCTCCTCCCCTAACTGTCATAGCCAGTCATTCGACCGAAAACAAGCCGAGAAAAGAGGAACCATAGGGTGCAGTGGTTACTGTAGTTTAAATTTAAAAAATTACCTGCCTTAAAATGACAGGGCGGGCCGTGGACTGGATACACCACAAGAGAAATAAATTTATCAGGTAAGCATAAATTGTGTTTTCTCTTGTAAGGTGTATCCAGTCCACGGATCATCCATTACTTGTGGGATACCAATACCAAAGCTAAAGTACACGGATGAAGGGAGGGACAAGGCAGGAACTTAAATGGAAGGAACCACTGCCCGTAAAACCTTTATCCCAAATATAGCCTCCGAAGAAGCAAAAGTATCAAATTTGTAAAATTTTTAAAAAATATGAAGCGAAGACCAAGTCGTCGCCTTGCAAATCTGATCAAAAGAAGCCTCATTTTTAAAGGCCCAAATGGAAGCCACAGCTCTAGTGGAATGAGCTGTAATCCTTTCAGGAGGCTGCTGTCCAGCAGTCTCATAGGCTAAGCGGATTAAGTTTCTTAGTCAAAAAGAAAAAGAGGTTGCCGAAGCCTTTTGACCTCTCCTCTGTCCAGAGTAGACAACAAACAAAGCAGATGTTTGACGAAAATCTTTAGTAGATTGTAAGTAAAACTTTAAAGCACGGACCATGTCCAGATTGTGTAACACAAGGATGGAACAACAATCTCTTGATTGATATTCTTGTTAGATACCACCTTAGGTAAGAACCCAGGTTTGGTACGCAGGACTACCTTATCCGTATGAAAAATCAGATAAGGAGAATCACATTGTAAGGCAGATAGCTCAGAGACTCTACGAGCCGAGGAAATAGCTACCAAAAAAAAAAAAAAAAAAAGGACTTTCCAAGATAAAAGATTGATATCTATGGAATGAAGAGGTTCAAACTGAACTCCTTGAAGAACCTTAAGAACCAAGTTTAAGCTCCATGGTGGAGCAACAGGTATAAACACAGGCTTGATTCTAACTAAAGCCTGACAAAATGCCTGAACGTGTGGAACATCTGCCAGACGCTTAACTAGCTGACAATCCTTTTTCCAAACCTTCTTGGAGAAAAGATAATATCCTAGCAATCCTGACCTTACTCCATGAGTAACCCTTGGATTCACACCAATAAAGATATCTACGCCATACCTTATGGTAAATTTTCCTGGTGACAGGCTTTCGTGCCTGTCTTAAGGTATCAATAACTGACTCGGAGAAGCCACGCTTTGATAAAATCAAGCGTTCAATCTCCAGGCAGACAGCCTCAGAGAAATTAGATTTGGATGGTTGAAAGGACCCTGAAGTAGAAGGTCCTGTTTCAGAGGCAGAGACCATGGTGGAAAGGATGACATGTCCACTAGATCTGCATACCAGGTCCTGCGTGGCCACGCAGGTGCTTATCAGAATCACTGATGCTCTCTCCTGCTTGATCTTGGCAATCAGTCGAGGGAGCAGAGGAAACGGTGGAAACACATAAGCCAGGTTGAAAGACCAGGGCGCTGCTAGAGCATCTATCAGTGTCGCCTTGGGATCCCTGGACCTGGATCCGTAACACGGAAGCTTGGCATTCTGGCGAGACGCCATGAGATCCAGTTCTGGTTTGCCCCAACGATGAATCAGTTGTGCAAATACCTCCGGATGGAGTTCCCACTCTCCCGGATGAAAAGTCTGACGACTTAGAAAATCCGCCTCCCAGTGCTCTACACCTGGGATATGGATAGCCGATAGGTGGCAAGAGTGAATCTCTGCCAAGCGAATTATTTTTGAAACTTCTAACATCTCTAGGGAACTTCTCGTTCCCCCTTGATGGTTGATGTAAGCTACAGTCGTGATGTTGTCCGACTGAAATCTGATGTACCTCAGAGTTGCTAACTGAGGCCAAGCCTGAAGAGCCTTGAATATTGCTCTTAGTTCCAGAATATTTAATGGAAGGAGAGACTCCTCCTGAGTCCACGATCCCTGAGCCTTCAGGGAGTTCCAGACTGCACCCCAACCTAGAAGGCTGGCATCTGTCGTAACAATTGTCCAATCTGGCCTGCGAAAGGTCATACCTTTGGACAGATGGACCCCAGATAGCCACCAGAGAAGAGAATCCCTGGTCTCTTGGTCCAGATTCAGTTGAGGGGACAAATCTGTGTAATCCCCGTTCCACTGACTGAGCATGCATAGTTGCAGCGGTCTGAGATGTAAGCGTGCAAATGGCACTATGTCCATTGCCGCTACCATTAAGCCGATTACTTCCATACACTGAACCACCGAAGGTCGCGGAATGGAATGAAGAACCCGGCAGGAATTTAGAAGCTTTGATAACCTGGACTCCGTCAGGTGAATTTTCATTTCTATAGAATCTATCAGAGTCCCTAGAAAGGAAACTCTTGTGAGTGGGGATAGAGAACTCTTTCCCTCGTTCACTTTCCACCCATGCGACCTCAGAAATGCCAGTACTACGTCCGTATGAGACTTGGCAATTTGGAAGTTTGACGCCTGTATCAGGATGTCGCCTAAATAAGGGGCTACTGCTATGCCCCGCAGCCTTAGGACCGCCATAAGCGACCCTAGAACCTTTGTAAAGATTCTTGGGGCTGTAGCTAATCCCAAGGGAAGAGCTACAACTGGTAATGCCTGTCTTGAAAGGCAAACCTGAGAAACCGATGATGATATTTGTGTATCGGAATGTGAAGAAAAGCATCCTTTAGATCCACTGTAGTCATATATTGACCCTCCTGGATCAGTGGTAGGATGGTACGAATAGTTTCCATCTTGAACGACGGAACTTTGAGGAATTTGTTTAAGATCTTTAGATCCAAAATTGGTCTGAAGGTTCCCTCTTTTTTGGGAACCACAAACAGATTTGAGTAAAAACCCTGTCCCTGTTCCTCCTTTGGAACTGGATGGATCACTCCCATAACTAGGAGGTCTCGTACACAGTGTAAGAATGCCTCTCTCTTTATCTGGTGTGCAGATAATTGTGAAAGGTGAAATCTCCCTTTTGGTGGGGAAGCTTTGAAGTCCAGAAGATATCCCTGGGATATAATTTCCAACGCCCAGGGATCCTGAACATCTCTTGCCCACGCCTGGGCGAAGAGTGAAAGTCTGCCCCCTACTAGATCCGTTCCCGGATAGGGGGCCGTTCCTTCATGCTGTCTTAGAGGCAGCAGCAGGCTTTTTTACCTGCTTACCTTTTTTCCAGGTCAGGTTTGGTCTCCAGACCGTCTTGGATTGAGCAAAAGTTCCCTCTTGTTTATTATTAGAGGAAGTTGATGCCGCACCTGCCTTGAAGTTTTGAAAGGCACGAAAATTAGACTGTTTGGCCCTAGATTTGGACCTGTCCTGAGGAAGGGCATGACCTTTTCCTCCAGTGATATCAGCAATAATCTCCTTCAACCAGGCCCGAATAGGGTCTGCCCCTTGAAGGGAATGTTAAGTAGCTTAGATTTTGAAGTCACGTCAGCTGACCATGATCTAAGCCATAGCGCTCTGCGCGCCTGTATAGCAAAACCAGAATTCTTAGCCGTTAGTTTAGTCAAATGAACAATGGCATCAGAATAAAAGAATTGGCTAGCTTAAGTGCTCTAAGTTTGCCAAGTATGTCATCCAATGGAGTCGCTACCTGTAAAGCCTCTTCCAGAGACTCAAACCAGTACGCCGCAGCAGCAGTGACAGGGGCAATGCATGCAAGGGGCTGTAGGATAAAACCTTGTTGAATAAATATTTTCTTAAGGTAACCTCTAATTTTTTTATCCATTGGATCTTTATATTGCAATATCATATCATAAGGGTATTACCCCTGGGAGTAAGCATGATACCAGTCGTTATTAAATCACTGTATTCAGGCTTAACTTACATTAATCCGGTATCAGCAGCATTTTCTAGTGTTTTCCATCTCTAGAAAAAATTATAACTGCACATACCTGATAGCAGAATAAACTGCACGCCATTCTCTCGCTGAAGTTACCTCATCTGTGTAATCCCCTCAGACATATGTGAGAACAGCAATGGATCTTAGTTACAACCTGCTAAGATCATAGAAACCTCAGGCAGATTCTTCTTCTATTTACTGCCTGAGATAAAATAGCACAACTCCGGTACTATTTAAAAATAATAAACTTTTGATTGAAGAAAATAAACTAGCTATATTTAACCACTCTCTCCTACAACGTCCTTGCTTGTTGAGAGTTGCAAGAGAATGACTGGCTATGACAGTTAGGGGAGGAGCTATATTACAGCTCTGCTGTGGGTGTCCTCTTGCAACTTCCTGTTGGGAATGAGAATATCCCACAAGTAATGGATGATCCGTGGACTGGATACACCTTACAAGAGAAATTAGTGTTTTAAAATGAAAAAAATACGCCTGTAATGTTTAACTCCTTGACACCCTTAAGATGTTCCATGCCGTCCGAACACTTCTGCATTGAAGAAAACTTAAGATCCAACTGGGGGACGTGCCTAGCATCGTAGGCAGTCACCCAGGTTACAATCAGCTGTGTTGGAGTCAACTGATTGCAGCAACAATCACGTGGCTTCCCATTTTCTCCTTTAGTTTACATCAGTACTTCAATCTTGTGCACTTTCCCCCCGTCTTGAAGGGGTTAAAAATCCGACATTGATCTTCTGAATAATGCTAAAGCTACTGTCACCTTAATGCAATAAATGTCTTGGTTATAATCATGCAAATAGGATACTAGGAGGAAAATACTGGCCTAGATTTCATAAAGCAACTTAGGTAAAATTATCTGCTCACAGAACGAGGCAGTCCTCATGGTAAAAGTGCCACACACAAATATTTATGCAAATCAAGATATTTGTGTGTGGCACTTTGACACTAATAAATCTGGCACAAAAAAACTGTTGAATGCCATTGCCAGCAGTCATAATGTGGCATTTGTTTTTAAAATCGAATGACTAATAGAAATGAATGCACAGGCTTAGTCATTTCTAGTAAGCACAATCTGCTAAATAGGAACGGTCATTCACAGGTACTTGAAGGAACAGTTTATGCAAACATTTTTTCCCCTTTAATTTGTTCCCAAATAATCCACTTTAACTGCTGGAATGTATTCAAGAGAAAAACGGCAAAACCCCAGAGGTATATGGCTGCACCTCACTGACGGGGCCCACACTAGGCTGAAACGTATGTCTGGGGTTTTGCCGTTTCTCTTGTTCAGGAAGGATTGCCTGGATTTTCAAAGCTGGACTGCAGTCAGGATCAGACTCGTATGCTACAGGAATGTTCTTCTCTGTGAAAGGCACATGTTGAGCAAAAAAATTAAATTATGCTTACCTAATCATTTTCTTTTCTTCACATGGAAAGAGTCCACAGCTGTATTCATTACTTTTGGGAATTCAGAACCTGGCCACCAGAAGGAGGCAAAGACACCCCAGCCAAAGGCTTAAAATACCTCCCCCACTTCCTTCATCCCCCAGTTATTCTGCAGAGGGAACAAAGAACAGGAAAAGAAATATCAGGGTGAAAAGGTGCCAGAAGATTAAAATAACAGACGCCCCACAAAAATACAGGCGGGGAGTTGTGGACTCTTTCCATCTGAAGAATAGAAAATTATCAGGTAAGCATAATTTAAGTTTTTCTTCATAAATGGAAAGAGTCCAAAGCTGCATTTATTACTTTTGGGAAAACAATATCCAAGCTATAGAGGACACTGAATGCTAAAACGGGTGGGTACAAGAGGCGGCCCATTCTGAGGGCACCAGGCCTGAAAAACCCCTACCCAACAAAATCCCGCTTCATCTGAAGCTGAGAACAACCCTTTGCAAAAAGCCCCCCAAGGACACTGATCCGCAGATAGTCCACAAGCCTTGCTAGAGACCGCAGGAACTATACGCAACTGAGCCAACAGCCTCCAGGAGACCCCGTTGCCCAGCAGTCGGTCTCCAAACAACACACCCCTTACTAGAGAAAGGGAACAAACTACCGTATTCTTCCACAAAGACACAGAGAAAACAAGCATAAAGAACTCCAGAAAAAAAACCTTAAAAAGGGCACGAGTCCTCAAAAAGAGCAAAAACCCAAGAAACCGGGTCGGGCTAAAAGAGACCCAACCAGTCTCGTAGAAACAAGGGGAGGCGACGCCCAGACCCCAGAGATACAGAAACTACGGACTAAGGCCGGGAGTCTGAACAGAGAAGAGAAATCTTCCTTTAACACAGTGCAACCGCACTCTAGTTAAGACGACTGAAGACGAAGGTCCCCAGAGTCGTAAAAAGGTAGCTCTAAATATCTAAATTTTTAGAACCGAACCTCGTGCAGCAAGCTCAGAAAGGTGAACATCTGACGTACAACCTCTGGAGACAAAACATTGCACGCTGCTGTCATCAAAAATGGCACAAACTTGAAAACTTGCAGGGCAAGTAAGGAGCAGCTGAAATAGGACCCTTCAGGCTGCTAAGCATCCATCAACCAGTGGATAACGTCACAGGCTATCCAAGAGCTGCCAGTCCTTGCCACAGATCTTTGAACGTCAAGAAAAAAAACAGAACCTCAAAGAGGTCCACCATACCTCGTATAACCCAAGGACAATTAGCAGAGCAACAGATCACAGATCCTGATCCAAACACCAGACCAGCTCAAGCGACAGGCATGACAGAGACCGGGGAACAGAAAGACCCCAAACACAGGCCCCCAGGGACAGGAAATAATGAGGGGACTCACCCACCCCAACAGAGCTTGGGTGCCAACCCAATCCACTCCTCCATAAGGCAGTCCCAAGGAGAACCCCCTAGGACCTGGAACAGAGAAAGTGCAATAGATCCTTAGGAAGACCTGTTGCAACTCTTTTAGACAGTCTCTACATGGAGATTTCAATTTCCAACAGTTGGAACAGAGCATTCCACAGAGCAGCAGACTGCTGTCCCTCCCAGAAACAAAAACCACCTGTTCCAACCTCCTACACACAGGGCTGGACAATGATCTTCCAGAGAGAGAAAACCCCAGCTCTTAAGGAAGACAAGCTACCCCCACAAAGGGGAATGCACAGATAAGAACAGTGCACATGCCCCAAGACTTGACGCCATAGACTGATCAAAACACAGACCGAATGAAACATCATCCAGACACCACTGTTAAATCCACAGAGAAAACCCCCCATGAAAAGGAGCACACTCCGTCCGAAGGACAAGTCAGGCCTTAAAGTTTAAAACCAGAATGTGGATATGAACCCTGGCCTTCCTGCCTGCAAGCTCAATGAGCTAGCCCCTATGTCCAAACATAGTCTCCCTGAAAAAACTGGGGCAACCTGAACCAGTCCGTAGGATCATAAGGGCATGTATCAATGGGCCAATTCATATTTTTCGCAAGAAGTAGAATCTTAATCAGAGACATCCGTCTCCACAAGACCAGCATCCTCCATAACTAGGATATTGATTAAAAAAAAATGGACCAATAAGAAAATCTAAACAGCACCTTACACCCCCAATGGCTGGGTCACTCACCACCTCCTGTGAACCAGACACCAGCGGTCCAGAATTTCTCTGTCACCACATGGTCAGGAATGTGGAAATGGAGAGCTAAAAATGTGACCACGCCCGGTCACAAGATAAACCGTGCAGTCCATGAATGAAGCACGCCCAAAATAGCCATGAGCCGAAGTATCACTACACAGTAGCAGACAGAATCACATAACATGATTAAACCCCCCCCCTGTTCAATAACCACCTTTAGGAGATATTAACCCTTGATTCAAAGATACAAAAGAAATCTCACTGAGACCCTATGTTAAGGTTATCCCGGAAAGGTTGTAGCCCCTCTCAGATAAACAGTTGTAATTAAAATACATCCCTGATGAAAGTAAAATGAAACTATCTTACCGGAATCTACGCCGTGGAACAGGAACACAGCCCTTCAAGTGTGACAGATAGTAGCGTCGCTTCTGCCATGGACTTGAGAGAAGAAAGCAGGCAGCGAAACTAGTCAACGCTGATTGCTTGTGGAGCTGTTAATATGAGTCGGGATGGTTTTGCAGAAAGACTCTACCTGCATCTCCGGGACTCTAACCTTCACCCATGTTCTCACTGAGAGACTGACAGGACTACTTAAAACTCCAGTCCCATGCCGAAGAGTACTACCCTCCATAAGAGACTATCGAAAACTTCTGACACTTCTCTGCTAACCTCCTGGGACAAAAGGCAAAGAATGACTGGGGGATGAGGAAAGTGGCAGGAGTATTTAAGTCTTTGGCTGGGGTGTATTTGCCTCCTCCTGGTGGCCACGTACTGAATTCCCAAAAGTAATGAAGGCAGCTGTAGACTCTTTCCATTTATAAAGAAAAGAGGCTGCTTCTTGGGTGGTAAATGGCCATAGAGCAAGCTATTACGCTATTGTTCGTTCCCAGGTTGAGCGCTTCTCTTTTTTTATTTATGCAAATTATGTGTCTAAGGGAAGTCTCCCTAAGCGTGGAATCCAGACGTGGACCCGTTGCTCAGTGTGCCTAGAGGGATATGGCTGAACCTCACTGACGAGGCCCACACTAAGCCGAAACGTACATCTGGGGTTTTGACGATTCTCTCGTTCAAAGAAGGATTGCCTGGTATTTCGGGGCTAGACTGTACTGTTAAGTCAGGGTCAGACTGATATGCTACAGGAAAGTTCTCTGTGAAAGGCACATGTTGAGCAAAAAGAGGATGCTTCTTGGGTGGCAACTGGCCATAGATCAAGCTATTATGCTATTGTTAGTTCCAAGGTTGAGCGCTTCTGCATTTTTATTTACGTAAATTAATTTCCTTCCTGGCAGGGAGAGTCCACAACTTCATTCATAACCGTTAGGAACATCAACACCACAGCCAAAGGCTATAAATATCCCTCCCACTTCCCCTATCCCTGTAGGCATTCGGCCGCGGAACAAGGAAAAGAAGGAGAAACATTAGGGTATAGAGGTGCCAGAAGAAGAAACAAAAAATTTAACAAGGAAGCCGCATAAAAATATGACGGGCGGGGTCGTGGACTCTCCCGGCCAGGAAGGGAAAGAATTTATCTCGTAAGCATACATTTTTTGTTTTCCTTCACAAGGCAGGGAGAGTCCACGACTTTATTCATCAGTGTCCTCCGGAACTTGGGTATTGATTCCCAACAGTTATGAATGAACGGGAGGGACAAAAAACAAAAACAAAAGGAGGCTGACCCTAAACTAAGAGCACTACAGCCTGTAACACCCTTTCCCAAAAAGCTGCTTCAACAGAAGCGACATTGAATTTGTAGAATTTATAAAAAAGTATATGTAAGGAAGAACAGGTAGCCGCCTTACAAATCGGATCCAGAGGCCTTGCTCTTAAAAGCCCAGGAGGAAGCAACAGCCCTAGTGGAATGAGCCTTAATCCTCTCAGGAGGCTGTTCTACCGCTGTCTCATAAGATAAGCTGATAATACTCCTCAACCACAAGGACAACTAAGGCGCAGTGGCCTTTTGGCCCTTGCCAGCCTAGAGAATGAACAAAGATGAGGATTGCCTGAAGTCCTTCGTAGCTTGAAGATAGAATTTTAAAGCACAAACCACATCCAGATTATGAAGTAAACGTTCTTTAGGGACAGAAGGATTAGGACAAAAACATAAAATATACTAACCTGATAATTTCCTTTCCTTCTGTACAGGGAGAATCCAAAGCTGCATGCCTTACTTGTGGGAATACTGAACCTGGCCATTAGGAGGAGGCAAAGACACCCCAGCCAAAGGCTTAAAATACCGGCCCCACTTCCCTCATACCCCAGTCATTCTGCCGAGGGAACAAGGAACAATAGAAGAAATATCAGGGTGAAAAAGGTGCTAGAATAACAAAATAAAATTTAGAGCCTGTCAGGGTATCTGTAAATGTCAGTGGATAATGCATATCTATATAATAAGATAAAGTAAGTATGTGACATATCAAATAATAAGTTTGAACATGCTTAATACCATTTGCAGGATACATTCTGTGGATTGCAAATCTGAGGTTCAGACATAAGATGCCTTGCCAATTACATATCAGGATTCAACTTAAACCTTTCTTCTCCTCCCCACTCAATATGCTAAATTATACAATTGTTTAATCACTAATTTTGCCTTTGAAGCTCACAGCTCCACAGGGAGGATAAACATGGGCCACTTCAAAGTAAATGTTAGCATTATGGAACCCTCAGATATGTATGTCTATATGTGGATTTCCTGATCTTTCCTCTGTAATAAAAGGTTATCAGGTAATGGCCCCAGTAAATAAACAGATATGGTTTGTCTGTTGAAAAAAAATCCCTTTGAGGCTTAAGTGTATGCAAGAGTTGATTACCCCTGCTGTGTTGAATCCACAAATTCTAGACATTACGTCTAGATGAAGATAAGCTAAGCAGAAACACATGTTGCCTTGTAAAATTTAAATTCATTTTAAAATACAACTTGTATAATTTTCAATATTGTATAAAAATGTGTATATGTGGATCTAAGAGAAAAATGCCTAACAGTAACATATTAAATAAGTATTTGCTGAACTTAATAAGTAACTGTATAGTAAATGTAAATAGATAAGTCTGAGAGATTGTCTATGCCTAAGAATGGTAATATGGGAAGCTGAAAACCCAAGAATCAAGATTCCACCATGTCTTAACCTATGTATTTTTGAAAAAATAGAAGTCTTAAGGATTCTAAGTTTGGACAAATCATATATATATATATATATATATATATATATATATATATATATATATATATATATATATATATATATATATATATATGCTATGATATATTTTTGATGTCACTATCAATATGCACATTATGAGAATTTATGGTTTTTTTCATATTTTACTGCTCACATCAATTGCTCCTTGTATTGATTTTTGTATATTGAGCTCTTCTTTTGTAATTTGCACCAGGCTTGAGCAAGCTAGTACTTGTTTATTGAGGATCCCCATGACAAATGCTTTGAATTTTGGCGCAATTTTCTCACTGGGGGAGGGGCTTATTGTGTTTAAATTTTCAGTTGAATACACTTTTTGTTTGTCTGAGGAAGGGGAGTGTGTCCCCGAAACGTCACGAGAGTGCTTTCCTTTATTTATTTATTTATTTATATATATATATATATATATATATATATATATAGTTTTCAAACATTAAATATGTGCTTCAGACTAATAGGTACGAATAAATGGATATGAAATGGTCTGCTTGTATAAAATTAAATGTGAATGTCTGCTAAATGAAAAACAGAATTTATGCTTACCTGATAAATTTCTTTCTTTTGCGATGTACCGAGTCCACGGATTCATCCTAACTTGTGGGATATTGTCCTTCCTGACAGGAAGTAGCAAAGAGAGTAGCAGAGCTGTCTATATAGCTCCCCCCTTAACTCCACCCCCAATCATTCGACCGAAGGACAAGGAAGAAAAGGAGAAACTATAAGGTGCAGAGGTGACTGAAGTTTACATAAAAAAATACTATCTGTCTTGAAAAGACAGGGCGGGCCGTGGACTCGGTACATCGCAAAAGAAAGAAATTTATCAGGTAAGCATAAATTCTGTTTTCTTTTGCAAGATGTACCGAGTCCACGGATTCATCCTAACCTGTGGGATACCAATACCAAAGCTTTAGGACACGGATGAAGGGAGGGACAAGACAGGAACCTAAACGGAAGGCACCACTGCTTGCAAAACCTTTCTCCCAAAAATAGCCTCCGAAGAAGCAAAAGTATCAAATTTGTAAAATTTGTAAAAGGTATGAAGTGAAGACCAAGTCGCAGCCTTACAAATCTGTTCAACAGAAGCATCATTTTTAAAAGCCCATGTGGAAGCCACCGCTCTAGTGGAGTGAGCTGTAATTCTTTCAGGAGGCTGCTGTCCAGCAGTCTCATAAGCCACACGGATGATGCTTTTCAGCCAAAAGGAAAGAGAGGTAGCCGTAGCCTTTTGACTTCTACGCTTTCCAGCATAGACAACAAACAAAGAAGATGATTGGCGAAAATCTTTGGTTGCCTGCAAACAAAACTTCAAGGCACGAACCACGTCCAAGTGATGCAGTGGAAAACCCGGTCAACAAGATTGAAGGCTGAATAAGGACTGACACAATCTTAGAAGAAGGATTAGGACACAGAGAAGGAACAACAATTTACTGATTGATATTCCTGTTAGAAACAACCTTAGGGAGGAACCCAGGTTTGATACGCAAAACCACCTTATCAGCATGGAAAACAAGATAAGGCGAGTCACATTGTAATGCAGATAGTTCAGAAACTCTTCGAGCTGAAGAGATAGCAACTAGAAACAGAACTTTCCAGGATAGAAGCTTAATATCTATGGAATGCATGGGTTCAAACGGAACCCCCTGAAGAACTTTAAGAACTAAATTGAGACTCCATGGCGGAGCAACAGGTTTAAACACAGGCTTAATTCTAACTAAAGCCTGAACGTCTGGGACATCTGCCAGACGCTTGTGCAACAGAATAGACAAAGCAGATATCTGTCCCTTTAAGGAACTAGCGGACAATCCTTTCTCCAATCCTTCTTGGAGAAAAGACAAAATCCTAGGAATCCTGATCTTACTCCATGAGTAGCCTTTGGATTCACACCAAAAAAGATATCTACGCCATATCTTACGATAGATCTTCCTGGTGACAGGCTTTCGAGCCTGAATCAAGGTATCTATGACCGACTCAGAGAAACCCCGCTTTGATAAAATCAAGCGTTTAATCTCCAAGCAGTCGGTTGCAGAGAAATTAGATTTGGATGCTTGAATGGACCTTGAATCAAAAGGTCCCGTCTCAGTGGCAGAGTCCCTAGTGGCAGAGATGACATGTCCACCAGGTCTGCATACCAAGTCCTGCGTGGCCACGCAGGCGCTATCAAAATCACTGAAGCTCTCTCCTGTTTGATTCTGGCAATCAAACGAGGAAGGAGAGGAAATGGTGGAAACACATAAGCCAGGTTGAACGACCAGGGTACTGCTAGAGCATCTATCAGTACTGCCTGAGGATCCCTTGACCTGGATCCGTAACAAGGAAGTTTGGCGTTCTGACGAGACGCCATCAGATCCAATTCTGGTGTGCCCCATAGCTGAACCAGTTGAGCAAACACCTCCGGATGCAGGGGAAGAGGAAGCGGGACCACCCTTGAAGTTTCGAAAGGAACGAAAATGATTTTGTTTGGTCCTTGTCTTATTTGACTTATCTTGAGGGAGGGCATGACCCTTCCCTCCAGTGATGTCTGAAATGATCTCTTTCAGTGCAGGCCCGAATAGGGTCTTACCTTTGAAAGGGATGGTCAAAAGCATAGATTTAGATGACACATCAGCTGACCACGACTTAAGCCATAACGCTCTTTGCGCTAAAATGGCAAAACCTGAAGTCTTTGCCGCTAACTTAGCAAGATGAAAAGCAGCGTCTGTAATAAAAGAATTAGCCAACTTAAGGGCGTTAATTCTGTCCAAAATATCATCTAGTGGGGTCTCCATCTGAAGAGCCTCTTCTAGAGCCTCAAACCAAAAAGCAGCTGCAGTGGTTACCGGAACAATTTTCTTTACGAGACCCTCTAACTTTTTATCCATAGGATCAATGAAAGCACAACTGTCTTCAATAGGTATAGTTGTACGCTTAGCCAGAGTAGAAATAGCTCCCTCCACCTTAGGGACCGTCTGCCATGAGTCCTTTATGGTGTCAGAAATGGGGAACATTTTCTTAAAAACAGGAGGGGGAGCGAACGGAATACCTGGTTTATCCCCCTCCTTAGTAACAATGTCCGAAATACTCTTAGGGACCGGAAAAACATAAGTGTAAACAGGAACCTCTAAATATTTGTCCATTTTACACAATTTCTCTGGAACGACAATAGGGTCACAATCATCCAGAGTAGCTAAAACCTCCCTGAGCAATAAACGGAAGTGCTCTAGCTTAAATTTAAATGCCGTCATATCTGAATCTGTCTGAGGGAACATCTTTCCTGAATCAGAAATCTCTCCCTCAGACAGCAAATCCCTCATCCCTACCTCAGAACATTGTGAGGGAATATCGGATACGGCTACTAAAGCATCAGAAGGCTCAGCATTTGTTCTTAACCCAGAGCTACTGCGCTTCCCTTGCAACCCTGGCAGTTTAGATAAAACCTCTGTGAGGGTAGTTTTCATAACTGAAGCCATATCTTGCAAGGTGAAAGAATTAGACGCACTAGAAGTACTTAGCGTTGCTTGTGCGGGCGTAACTAGTTGAGACACTTGGGGAGAACTAGATGGTGAAATCTGATTTCCTTCTGTCTGAGAATCATTTAATGCCAAATTCTTATAAGTCAAAATATGCTGTTTGCAATTTATAGACATATCAGTACAATTGGGACACATACTTAGAGGGGGTTCCACAATGGCTTCTAAACAAATTGAACAATGAGTTTCCTCAGTGTCAGACATGTTTAACAGGCTAGTAATGAAGCAAGCAAGCTTGGAAAACACTTTTGCAAAACGGTACTGTACCTTTAAGAGAAAAAAAGGCATACACAAACTGCAAAACAGGTTAAAATTGCTTCAAAAATTCCGAAATTTTAACAGTGTACCCACTAAGCTTTAAAAGGATTGCACCACAAGTAAAAAAGCAATAGACCCCCAAATGAAAAAAACGGATTTATAATTGTCTAAAACCAGTTAAAACCCCCTAAAGCACCTTGCCACAGCTCTGTTGTGGCCCTACCTGCCCTTAGGAAGCGATAATATGGGGTTTAAAGCTTCAATTAGTCCCTCAGAAGACTATCAGGACCTCAGGAGAAGATATGAATGAGGAAAGAGGAGAGCTGAGTCTTTTGAGTCGATAAACAAGTTTTATTAGGAGCAGGCTTCAGGACACAAGGTAAGCTCCTATCTTACGCGTTTCGCGCATGGGCACATGCGCTTCATCAGAGATATCAGTCTCTGCTAGTCAGGATCCCTATAAAGGTGTGAGTGACCAATCAAGGCATATGTGGTATTAACTATTTAGTTGCAAACCGTCTTTCTTAGATTGGTTATTAGGTAACTACACACTTACTCGTTATATTGTTCCTGGGCAGCAGAGAGCATAACAGAACAGATAATTAAATAAACAATTGTCTGTATACATAGCACTTGTTTATAAATAATGTTTCAATCTTTTGTACATTTCAGTTGTTTAAGAGCTTTGGAAATAGGTCTTAAGATGGTAATGCTTGATAAATGCTAAGCATAGATTATAATATATGTTTATAAATAAACAATGAGAAAGTTTGCTTTTCTACTAAAACAGTAAAATATTTGTATAAACACATAATTGAATTGGTCTATTTGGCTAAAATAAGCCAGATTGATCACTTATAAAAAGCAAAAAAGGTGAGCCTTAACCAAGCTGCAGCAACATACAATACATGATTATTAGTTAAAAAAAAATTTTAATAACATTCTGTAAGAATCTATATAGAAATGTAACCAGACTTGTGAGTCTACAAAGAATACTCTTCTATGTACTACTAACCCCTTTAATAGTGTAAGACTGGTAAGTATATATCACCTACTTGTATAAGTGGATTAGGTAGACAGCTATATGACTACCATCCTCAGAGTGGTTTTTTATATGACAAAGTAGAAGAAACTCTAAGTGTCCAATACTATAGGGGAAAGCTGGTGTATATTGACTAATATGCCAGCAACATGGTAGAGATAGTAAAGCTGGGTAACAAATAATAACTAATAAATAAATATATTAAAACCATTTTCTTATTGAGCCAATGAGAAGTTTAATTATTGGAGGGGGATAAATCTAACATGAGTTCATGTAGAGTTTAGCTTAATGTTGCTATTGATGTGTATGTGTAATGAAGATTTTGATATGAAAGCAACTTTAGAATACAGATTGGGAGAGCCTTATTTACTCTATGTATAAATTAACATATCTTTTGTTCATACCTTGTGGTGCCCTAGGTTGTAACATAAATATCCAATATACTTCTCTTTTGGATAGTGTCTTGTATCTATCTCCCCCTAGTGGATTGCTTGTTATGTGTTCTATGGCTTTAAATGTGAAATGAGTAAGTTTTTGTTCATGTGTGTGAAAGTGTTTGGCCACTGGTGTTCTAGGGAATTCCTCTTCTATAGACAAGAAATGTTCTCTTATACGGTCCTTTAATAGGCGTGTCGTGATGCCTACATACAGGGAGTGCAGAATTATTAGGCAAATTAGTATTTTGACCACATCATCCTCTTTATGCATGTTGTCTTACTCCAAGCTGTATAGGCTCGAAAGCCTACTACCAATTAAGCATATTAGGTGATGTGCATCTCTGTAATGAGAAGGGGTGTGGTCTAATGACATCAACACCCTATATCAGGTGTGCATAATTATTAGGCAACTTCCTTTCCTTTGACAAAATGGGTCAAAAGAAGGACTTGACAGGCTCCGAAAAGTCAAAAATAGTGAGATATCTTGCAGAGGGATGCAGCACTCTTAAAATTGCAAAGCTTCTGAAGCGTGATCATCGAACAATCAAGCGTTTCATTCAAAATAGTCAACAGGGTCGCAAGAAGCGTGTGGAAAAACCAAAGCGCAAAATAACTGCCCATGAACTGAGAAAAGTCAAGCGTGCAGCTGCCAAGATGCCACTTGCCACCAGTTTGGCCATATTTCAGAGCTGCAACATCACTGGAGTGCCCAAAAGCACAAGGTGTGCAATACTCAGAGACATGGCCAAGGTAAGAAAGGCTGAAAGACGACCACCACTGAACAAGACACACAAGCTGAAAAGTCAAGACTGGGCCAAGAAATATCTCAAGACTGATTTTTCTAAGGTTTTATGGACTGATGAAATGAGAGTGAGTCTTGATGGGCCAGATGGATGGGCCCGTGGCTGGATTGGTAAAGGGCAGAGAGCTCCAGTCCGACTCAGACGCCAGCAAGGTGGAGGTGGAGTACTGGTTTGGGCTGGTATCATCAAAGATGAGCTTGTGGGGCCTTTTCGGGTTGAGGATGGAATCAAGCTCAACTCCCAGTCCTACTGCCAGTTTCTGGAAGACACCTTCTTCAAGCAGTGGTACAGGAAGAAGTCTGCATCCTTCAAGAAAAACATGATTTTCATGCAGGACAATGCTCCATCACACGCGTCCAAGTACTCCACAGCGTGGCTGGCAAGAAAGGGTATAAAAGAAGAAAATCTAATGACATGGCCTCCTTGTTCACCTGATCTGAACCCCATTGAGAACCTGTGGTCCATCATCAAATGTGAGATTTACAAGGAGGGAAAACAGTACACCTCTCTGAACAGTGTCTGGGAGGCTGTGGTTGCTGCTGCACGCAATGTTGATGGTGAACAGATCAAAACACTGACAGAATCCATGGATGGCAGGCTTTTGAGTGTCCTTGCAAAGAAAGGTGGCTATATTGGTCACTGATTTGTTTTTGAATGTCAGAAATGTATATTTGTGAATGTTGAGATGTTATATTGGTTTCACTGGTAAAAATAAATAATTGAAATGGGTATATATTTGTTTTTTGTTAAGTTGCCTAATAATTATGCACAGTAATAGTCACCTGCACACACAGATATCCCCCTAAAATAGCTAAAACTAAAAACAAACTAAAAACTACTTCCAAAAATATTCAGCTTTGATATTAATGAGTTTTTTAGGTTCATTGAGAACATGGTTGTTGTTCAATAATAAAATTAATCCTCAAAAATACAACTTGCCTAATAATTCTGCACTCCCTGTATTGCTGTTGGCAATATGAGCATGTGATTAGGTATATTATATAGGTTGATGTACAATCCATTCTAGTAGTTATTGGATATGATTTGTTGGTCTGTGAAGAAGTAAAAGTAAGGCACTTATCAGTATATTTGCAACTTTTACATGGTACATGGCCACATCTATAATTCCCTTTTGAGGGAGTTAGCCAACTAGTGGTCGGTGGAATTTTGTTGTGAAACTTGTGTGTGATCTTGTCACGTATTGTTGGTGCTTTTTTAGCTACAAATCTTATATGTTTCTGGAATTTATTTCTCAAAGTGATGTCACTGTTGAGAACTGGCAAGTATTTCTTAATAATCTTTGTAATGGTGTAAAATTGATTACTATATTTAGTTACAAAACATATGTTTTCTTTAAATGTAGGATTTTATGTGTCATTATTATTGTTGATAGATGTTCTTTTTGCTGCTTTATTGTTCAGTAATGTTGTCCTATCCATTCTTGTTAATTGAGATTTAATTTTGAGAAGGAGACTTTTTGTAGCCTCTGGCTATTAATCTGTTGGCGAGTTCATCTGCTTGTTTGATGTATAATTGAAGGGAACTGCAGTTTCTCCGCAGTCTGAGATACTGGCCCTTAGGGATGCCTCTTTGCATATGTGGAGCATGGCAGGAATCTGCTCTAAGTATCGTGTTTCTTGATAAAGGTTTTCTAAAAGTGCTAGTTATTATTTCTCCCTCACTATTATGTTCTAATGTGAGGTCTAAGAAATTTATAATATGATCATTACTTTGGTACGTGAATGTCAGATTTAATCTGTTGTTATTGAGATAGTTGATGATCTCCTGAATGGTAAGTTCAGTATTTTTCTTGTAGATCATCTATAAATCTGCCGAACACAACTACTTTGTCATCAATGGGCCAGTTCACCACCAAAAAGATAAAGGTTCAAAATACCCCATATACATATTTGCATATGAGGGGCAAACTTTGCCCCATGGCTGTGCCACATTTTTGGAGGTAATAATGGCCCTCGAAGACAAAATAGTTGTGCGTGAGAAGAAATCTTGTAAGTTCAAGAAATGTGATGAATTCTTCCGGATAACTAGTGTGTCTCTTTAGCATGTATGTTAGGGCTTTTAGGCCTTCCTCATGAGGAATACTGGAGTAGAGGGCCGATAAATCAATGGACAACCAAGTATAATTGTCCTGCCATGCATCAGGAGAAGTTGCTTGCTGCTTGTAAATGTAGGCCCCGCCCACCTTACTCGATGTTGCTGGGGCCTACACAAAACTAACAAACCCTGCCTGAAAGCCATGTGGGTTATAAACAACCCCTAAGAACCCTCAAGCAAATGTCCCATAAAACAGAAAACATTACTCCTAGACACAAAAACGTTTGTCCCAAATTCACATAAACTGAGTGCCCACAAAAAATTAACCCTTTATGCAAGCTAGTAAAAACCTCTGATAACACTAGGATTACTGCTTACCCTTCCTCTAATGGGGACACTGTCAGCCTTTCTGAGTTAACACAGTCTATGCAGAAAATATGACTGAACATACCTCATTGCTGTATAGCAAAAAAAACGTTCCTCACACTGAAGTTTTCCTGTACTCCTCAGCTTCTGTGGGAACAGCAGTGGACCTTAGTTACAAATGCTAAGATCATCATCCTCCAGGCAGAAATCTTCATCTTTGTCCTGCCTGAGAGTAAATAGTACAACACCGGTACCATTTAAAAATAACAAACACTTGATTGAAGATAAAATAAAACTAACAGTTTAACACCTCTTCTCTTTACCCTTCCTGTTTAGAGCCAGCAAAGAGAATGACTGGGGGGTGGAGTTAAGGGGGGAGCTATATAGACAGCTCTGCTGTGGTGATTTCTTTGCTTCTTCCTGTCAGGAAGGACAATATCCCACAAGTTAGGATGAATCCGTGGACTCGGTACATCTTGCAAAAGAAAAAGGACATTTATGCTTACCTGATAAATTTATTTCTTTTACGATATGACGAGACCACGGATTTCATCCTTACTTATGGGATTACGCCTCCTGGTCAGCAGGAGGAGGAGGCAAAGAGCACCACAGCAGAGCTGTATATATAGCTCCTCCCCTCCCTCCCACTCCAGTCATTCGACCAAAGTTAGGAAGAGAAAGGAAAAGCCAAAGGTGCAGAGGTGACTGAAGTTTAACAAAAATAAGTAAAAACCTGTCTTAGAAATGACAGGGTGGGCCGTGGACTCGTCATATCGTAAAATAAATAAATTTATCAGGTAAGCATAAATTTCCTTTAATTTTACAAGATATGAAGAGTCCACGCATTTCATCCTTACTTATGGGATACAATACCAAAGCTATAGGACATGGATGAAATGGAGGGACAAGACAGGAACCTAAATGGAAGGCACCACACTGCTTGAAGAACCTTTCTCCCAAAAACAGCCCCGGACGAGGCAAAAGTATCAAATTCGTAAAATTTGGAAAAAGTGTGAAGAGACGACCAAGTTGCAGCCTTGCAAATCTATTCAACAGAAGCATAATTTTTAAATGCCCATGAGGAAGCCACAGTCCTAGTAGAACGAGCCGTAATTCTTTCCGGAGGCTGCTGTCCAGCAGTCTCATATGCAAAACGGATGATACTCTTCAGCCATAGAAAAAGAGAGAGGTAGCCGTAGCCTTTTGGCCCCTACGTCTTCCAGAAAAAACAACAAATAACGAAGAAGATTGACGAAATTCTTTAGTCGCCTGCAAGTAAAACTTCAGGGCACGGACCACATCCAAGTTATGCAACAGACGCTCCTTCTTAGAAGGAGGATTAGGAAATAAGGAAGGAACAACAATTTCCTGATTAATATTCTTATTAGAAAACAACCTTAGGAAGGAAACCAGGTTTGGTACGTAAAACCACCTTATCAGAATGGAAAATAAGATAAGAAGAATCACATTGTAAAGCTGAAAAGCTCAAACTCTGCGAGCAGAAGAAATAGCAAGCAAAAATAAAACTTTCCAAGATAATAACAATATCTATGGAATGCATGGGTTCAAACGGAACCCCTTGAAGAACATTAAGAACTAAATTCAAACTCCAAGGAGGAGCAATTGGTCTAAACACAGGCTTGATTATAGTCAGAGCCTGACAAAAAGACTGAACGTCTGGAATATCTGCCAGACGCTTGTGTAGCAAAATTGACAAAGCAGAAATCTGTCCCTTTAAGGAACTTGCCGATAACCCTTTCTCCAATCCTTCTTGGAGAAAAGATAAAATCCTGGGAATCCTAACCCTACTCCACGAGTAGCCCTTGGATTCGAACCAATAAAGATAATCTTATGGTAGATCTTTCTAGTAACAGGCTTACGTGCCTGAATCAAGGAATCAATGACCGAATTAGAGAACCCCCGCTTAGGTAAAATCAAGCGTTCAATGTCCAAGCAATCAGCTGCAGAGAAACCAGATTCAAATGATGGAAGGGTCCCTGAATGAGAAGGTCCTGCCTCAATGGAAGCTTCCACGGTGGCAGAGAGGACATGTCCACCAGATCGGCATACTAAGTCCTGCGAGGCCACGCAGGAGCGATGAGAATCACTGATGCCCTCTCCTGTTTGATTCGAGCAATCACATGGGAAGGAGAGCAAACAGTGGAAACACATAAGCTAGGTTGAACGACCAAGGCACTGCCAAGGCATCTATCAGTTCGGCCTGAGGATCCCTGGACCTGGATCCATATCTCGGGATTTTGGCATTCTAACGAGATGCCATAAGATCCAACTCTGATCTGCCCCATTTGAGAATCAGAGTGGCAAAGACCTCCGGATGGAGTTCCCATTCCCCCGGATGAAACGTCTGTCTGCTCAAAAAGTCCGCTTCCCAGTTGTCCACTCCTGGGATGTAGATTGCTGACAGATAACAAGAGTGAGCTTCCGCCCACCGAATTATCTTGGATACTTATGTCATCGCTAAGGAGCTCCTTGTTCCTCCCTGATGATTGATGTAAGCCACAGTCGTGATGTTGTCCGACTGAAATCAAATGAATTTGGCCGAAGCCAACTGAGGTCAAGTCTGAAGTGCATTGAATATTGCTCTCAATTCCAGAACATTGATTGGAAGTAGAGACTCCGACCGAGTCCACACTCCCTGAGACTTTAGGGAATTCCAGACTGCACCCCAGCCTAGTAGACTGGCGTCTGTTGTCACTATCACCCATGAGGGTCTGTGGAAGCACGTCCCTTGGGACAGATGATCCGGCGACAACCACCAAAGAAGAGAGTCTCTTTTCTCCTGATACAGATCTATCTGAGGAGACAAATTTGCATAATCTCCATTCAACTGCCTGAGCATGCACAGTTGTAGCGGTCTGAGATGAAAGCGAGCAAAAGGAATGATGTCCATCGCCGCCACCATCAATCCAATCACTTCCATGCACTGGGCCACTGATGGCCGAGGATTGGACTGAAGGGCTCGGCATGTATTCAGAATCTTTAACTTTCTGACTTCCGTCAAGAAAATTTTCATGCATAAGGAATCTATTAGAGTTCCCAGGAAAGGAACCCTTGTCTGTGGAATTAGTGAACTCTTTCCTGGATTCACCTTCCACCCGCAAGTCCTCAGAAAGGACAGAACCATGTCTGTATGAGATTTTGTTAGTTGATAAGATGATGCCTGGATCAGAATATCGTCCAGATAAGGTGCCACTGCAATGCCCCGTGGCCTGAGAACCGCCAGAAGAGACCCTAGAACCTTCGTGAAGATCCTGGGTGCTGTGGCCAACCCGAAGGGAAGAGTCACGAACTGAAAATGTTTGTCCAGGAAGGCAAACCTTAGGAACTGGTGATGATCCTTGTGGATAGGAATATGAAGATATGCATCCATCAAGTCCACGGTAGTGGTCTACAGACAATCGTGAAAGTAGAAACCTCCCCCTTGGGAGAGAATTTTTGAATTCCAGTTGATACCCTTGTGACACGATTTCCAGTGTCCAGGGATCCTGAACGTCTCTTACCCAAGCCTGGGTAAAGAGAGTAAGTCTGCCCCCTACTAGATCCGGTCCCGGATCGGGGGTCGCCCCTTCATGCTGACTTGGGAGCAGCAGCGGGCTTCTTGGGTTGCTTACTCTTGTTCCAACCCTAGTTGGGTGTCCAGACGGACTTGGTTTGTGCTTAGCGGAAGAAGAAGAGGGGAGTCCCTTGAAATTCCAAAAGGAACAAAAATTATTCTGTTTACCCCTCAGTTTAGCTGCCTTATCCTGAGGTAGGAGATGACCCTTTCCTCCCGTAATGTCAGAAATTATTTCTTTCAAGTCAGGCCCGAATAGGGTCTTTCCTTTGAAAGGGATAGCCAAAAGCTTTGATTTAGAGGACACATCAGCAGACCAAGATTTTAACCAACGCTCTAAAATGGCAAATAGCGCATTCTTAGCCGCCAGCTTGGCAATCTGAAAGATTTAGCCAGCTTAAGAGCCTTAATTCTATCTAAGATTTCCTCTAAAGGAATCTCAGTCTTAAGAGACTCTTCTAAGGCGTCAAACCAAAAGGCCACCGCAGTTGTAACTGGTACAATACAGGCCGTCGGTTGTAAGAGAAAACCCTGATGAATAAATAACTTCTTTAGAAGACCCTCCAACTTTTTATCCATAGGATCTTTGAAAGTACAACTGTCCTCAATAGGAATAGTTGTACGCTTAGCCAGGGTAGATATAGCTCCCTCCATCTTAGGGACTGTTTGTCAAGAATCCCGAACAGTGTCAGCTATAGGATACATTTTCTTAAAATTAGGTGAAGGTGAGAACGGGATACCCGGTCTTTCCCATTCCCGCGTAATAATTTCCGAGATTCTCTTAGGAACCGGAAAAATATCAGAGTAAGCAGGAACCTCTAAGTATTTGTCCATCTTACACAATTTCTCTGGTGGTACCACAATAGAGTCACAGTCATCCAGAATCGCTAAAACCTCCCGAAGTAACAGGCGGAGGTGTTCAAGCTTAAATCTGAAGGACATAACGTCCGAGTCTGTCTGAGGTAACACACTTCCAGAGTCGGAAAGTTCCTCCTCAGACAGAAGTTCCCTACCCCCCAAATCAGATGCCTGAGAGGGTACATCAGAAATAGCCAGCAAAGCATCAGAAGTTGCAGGAACCAACGGGGCTTCTGTCCTGCTGCGTTTGCCCTGCAACACTGGCAACTTGGATAAAACCTCTGAAAGGGTAGATGACATAACTGCAGCCATATCCTGCAGAGTAAATGAAGTGGACGCGGTTGAGGAACACGGCGTCGCTTGAGTGGGCGTTAAAGGTTATGACGCTTGGGGAGAAAGTAGCGGCATACCCTGATTCTCATCAGACTGAGAAGCATCCTTAGACATACTTGCATTAAAGAAAATCTGTTCTTTACATTGTAACGCCCTTTCAGTACATGAGGGACAAAAAGTAAGAGGAGGTTCCACATTGGCATCTAAACACATAGAACAGGTACTTTCCTGAAGTTCAGCCATGTTAAACAGACTAGCAATAGTAATATTAGTCGTTCTTTACTTGAAATATTTAACCTTGAAAGTCAAATCTTATAGCAAAATATTTGAAATAAAAAAGCCTACTGTGCCTTTAAAAAATAAAAGCGCAAAATTTTTTCTGCTTGCAGTATAACTTTTGCAGCGATAAAAAGTGCCCTTATATGCATAAACTGATTTAACAAATACTGCTCTGTTTGTTCAGTTCAGCTATTTACAAATTTTTATCACACTCTAGACACTTGCACCTCGCCACAGCAGCGCTCCCAAGTCTCTTTGTACCCTTATATGCACAAACTGACTTAGGCCACACCGGAGCCCAGGAACCTGCTGCCGATCCGGATGATTACTGCGCGGCTGAGCGTGCAAATCTAGGCCCCGCCCACCGTGGGCGTAACTCGAGTTGTACCGAGACCCGCATGGGAAGAAAAAAAACATATCGGTTTTCACTTAACTCAAATAATGCAAAAACGCCAATGTGCCCCTCTTAAACACACACTCCCTTAGCCAGTTATAAGGTACTACAAATAACGACAGCCCTTGGGGAACAAACCGCATCTCCCAGCGTCAGACCACCCACAGCATAAGTATAAGTGAACACAATAGTCACTGCACAAACACACTGATAAGTAATAAAAGAAAAGGGAATTCCAGGTACACCATTTCCATTTACATAGTGCTTACCGATTATCCCTCCCCAGTGCAGGGAATAATGCCAGTCTGTTCTGATGTATCTAGTCTCCCCAGAAGCAAATGACTGAACATACCTCAATGCTGAGCGCAGCATGACACGGTTCTTCACACTGAAGATGCTCTTTACACTACCTTCAACCGCTCTGTGGGAACCAGCAGGATCTTAGAGAATGTTTACTAAGATAATCAACAATCAGGGCAGAAAATAAAATGTCTCCACTCCTCTTTGTTAGATATTGACTGACGATTTCTCCCTGAGAAAAATAGTACTCACTGGCACCATTTTAAAACAAAAAACTTCTTGACTGAAGAATCTAAACAAACACCTCACTTTACCTCTTCCTATCACTAACACAGGCAAAGAGAATGACTGGAGTGGGAGGGAAGGGAGGAGCTATATATACACAGCTCTGCTGTGGTGCTCTTTGCCTCCTGCTGATCAGGAGGCGTAATCCCATAAGTAAGGATGAAATCCGTGGACTTGTCTTATCTTGTAAAAGAAATATAAACAACATCATATGTTTTTATAGACTCGGCAAGAGATATACAGATATGCAATATTTATATTGATATGGGAAAGTAGTCCAATATAAATATAATTATGTGAAATTACATCCGATTGCTGATCTCAAGGTATGTATGCAATATTTAGTTGATAACAGATATTAATTAGATCAATGCTAAAAGTATTAAAATCATTTTAAATACCAATATATTTTAAATGTATAAGAATCACTTTGTATTGTGTGAAGTGTATCATGTTTAATATTGATGAAATGCCCAGATTAAGTAATATTAAGTAATCCTATACAAAATTGACAATTGTTTGCTGAGGCAAGAAATAGTGAATACACTAAATATACATTGCAAAAATATATATGAATCTATATTAAACTGTATAGCAGTGTTGAAAATGAAACTTTGTCTGCTGCCCCCGATGGCCTAAATCCAGAATTACAACCAAGAGACATTTGGCTGATAAAATGAAATTTCCCAGTAGCCAATCAGAGAAGAGGGCGTATCCAAATCTATCGAGTGATTAAGAGATGGGGAGAAGTTTTGGTCGCGGACAAAAACTCCCTGCACACAGAGGGGAAAAAAAAAAAAAGGAGGATCTTGACGGAAAAATTTTGGTTGGTGACCGATTGCAATCCTGCTGTTGCCATTTTTGCTTATAGAGAGACCAGTGTGCGAACACAGTTTTCTGCAAGACAAATACATTGGGACACTTTGTGGATAAGAGACTATCAACATTAATTCTCTTACAAATGGGCATAATTCTCCTAAAACATATGACGATAGATACTTATTATTTAAATCAAGGGCATTCTATGGCTATAGTTAGATTACAGCTGGTAAATTTAAAGACCATACTCTGTATTTTAAGCTTGTGCTCATAGTCCTGTATAGTTTAAAACTAGTCATATTTAGCGCTAAACAATTTATATTTTCAACTATACATTTTAGAATTTGCCTTATTGTAGCTAAATGAGGTTATTTCAGTTCAGTTAAATTGGCATATCAATTGGAGGTTAAAGTATTTTGTTATATTGTCTAACTAAGCATTGTTAAGTTAACGGCTGCTTCCTGTGGCTGCTTCCACAGAAGCAAATTTCGTTAAAAAGAATTTTGTAAAAAAACAGAATTTATGCTTACCTGATAAATTACTTTCTCCAACGGTGTGTCCGGTCCACGGCGTCATCCTTACTTGCGGGAATATCTCTTCCCCAACAGGAAATGGCAAAGAGTCCCAGCAAAGCTGGCCATATAGTCCCTCCTAGGCTCCGCCCACCCCAGTCATTCGACCGACGGACAGGAGGAAAAATATAGGAGAAACCATATGGTACCGTGGTGACTGTAGTTAGAGAAAATAATTCATCAGACCTGATTAAAAAACCAGGGCAGGCCGTGGACCGGACACACCGTTGGAGAAAGTAGTTTATCAGGTAAGCATAAATTCTGTTTTCTCCAACATTGGTGTGTCCGGTCCACGGCGTCATCCTTACTTGTGGGAACCAATACCAAAGCTTTAGAACACGGATGAAGAGAGGGAGCAAATCAGGTTACCTAAACGGAAGGCACCACGGCTTGCAAAACCTTTCTCCCAAAAATAGCCTCCAAAGAAGCAAAAGTATCAAATTTGTAAAATTTGGCAAAAGTGTGCAGTGAAGACCAAGTCGCTGCCTTACATATCTGGTCAACAGAAGCCTAGTTCTTGAAGGCCCATGTGGAAGCCACAGCCCTAGTGGAGTGAGCTGTGATTCTTTCAGGAGGCTGCCGTCCGGCAGTCTCATAAGCCAATCGGATGATGTTTTTAAGCCAAAAGGAAAGAGAGGTAGAAGTCGCTTTTTGACCTCTCCTTTTACCAGAATAGACAACAAACAAAGAAGATGTTTGTCTGAAATCTTTTGTAGCCTCTAAATAGAATTTTAGAGCACGGACTACGTCCAAATTGTGTAACAAACGTTCCTTCTTTGAAACTGGATTCAGACATAAAGAAGGTACAACTATCTCCTGGTTAATATTCTTGTTAGAAACAACCTTTGGAAGAAAACCAGGCTTAGTACGCAAAACCACCTTATCTGCATGGAACACCAGATAGGGCGGAGAACACTGCAGAGCAGATAACTCTGAAACTCTTCTAGCAGAAGAAATAGCAACCAAAAACAAAACTTTCCAAGATAGTAACTTAATATCTATGGAATGTAAAGGTTCAAACGGAACCCCTTGAAGAACTGAAAGAACTAGATTTAGACTCCAGGGAGGAGTCAAAGGTCTGTAAACAGGCTTGATCCTAACCAGAGCCTGAACAAATGCTTGAACATCTGGCACAGCTGCCAGTCTTTTGTGTAGTAAGACAGATAAAGCAGAGATCTGTCCCTTTAGAGAACTTGCAGATAATCCTTTCTCCAAACCTTCTTGTAGAAAGGAGAGAATCTTAGGAATTTTTATCTTATTCCATGGGAATCCTTTGGATTCACACCAACAGATATATCTTTTCCATATTTTATGGTAAATCTTTCTAGTTACCGGTTTTCTGGCCTGAACCAGAGTATCTATCACAGAATCTGAAAACCCACGCTTTGATAGAATCAAGCGTTCAATCTCCAAGCCGTCAGCTGGAGGGAGACCAGATTTGGATGTTCGAATGGACCCTGAACAAGAAGGTCCTGTCTCAAAGGTAGCTTCCATGGTGGAACCGATGACATATTCACCAGGTCTGCATACCAAGTCCTGCGTGGCCACGCAGGAGCTATCAAGATCACCGAGGCCCTCTCCTGTTTGATCCTGGCTACCAGCCTGGGAATGAGAGGAAACGGTGGAAATACATAAGCTAGGTTGAAGGTCCAAGGTGCTACTAGTGCATCTACTAGAGTCGCCTTGGGATCCCTGGATCTGGACCCGTAGCAAGGAACCTTGAAGTTCTGACGAGACGCCATCAGATCCATGTCTGGAATGCCCCATAATTGAGTTAGTTGGGCAAAGATCTCCGGGTGGAGTTCCCACTCCCCCGGATGGAATGTCTGACGACTCAGATAATCCGCTTCCCAGTTTTCCACACCCGGGATGTGGATCGCAGATAGGTGGCAGGAGTGATCCTCCGCCCATTGAATTATTTTGGTCACTTCTTTCATCGCCAGGGAACTCCTTGTTCCCCCCTGATGATTGATATACGCAACGGTCGTCATGTTGTCTGATTGGAATCTTATGAATCTGGCCTTTGCTAGCTGAGGCCAAGCCCTGAGAGCATTGAAGATCGCTCTTAGTTCCAGAATGTTTATCGGGAGAAGAGACTCTTCCCGAGACCATAGTCCCTGAGCATTCAGGGATTCCCAGACCGCGCCCCAGCCCACTAGACTGGCGTCGGTCGTGACAATGACCCACTCTGGTCTGCGGAAGCTCATTCCCTGGGATAGATGGTTCAGGGTCAGCCACCAACGGAGTGAATCTCTGCTCTTCTGATCTACTTGAATCATTGGAGACAAGTCTGTATAGTCCCCATTTCACTGTTTGAGCATGCACAGTTGTAATGGTCTTAGATGAATTCGTGCAAAAGGAACTATGTCCATTGCTGCAACCATCAACCCTACTACTTCCATGCACTGCGCTATGGAAGGACGTGGAACAGAATGAAGAACTTGACAAGTGCTTAGAAGTTTTGACTTTCTGACCGCTGTCAGAAAAATCCTCATTTCTAAGGAATCTATTATTGTTCCCAAGAAGGGAACTCTTGTTGACGGAGACAGAGAACTTTTTTCTATGTTCACCTTCCATCCGTGTGATCTGAGAAAGGCCAGAACGATGTCTGTATGAGCCTTTGCTTTTGACAGAGACGACGCTTGTATTAGAATGTCGTCCAAGTAAGGTACTACTGCAATGCCCCTCGGTCTTAGAACCGCTAGAAGGGACCCTAGTACCTTTGTGAAAATCCTTGGAGCAGTGGCTAACCCGAATGGGAGGGCCACAAACTGGTAATGTTTGTCCAGAAAGGCAAACCTTAGGAACTGATTATGTTCTTTGTGGATAGGAATTTGTAGGTACGCATCCTTTAGATCCACGGTAGTCATAAATTGACCTTCCTGGATAGTGGGTAGAATCGTTCGAATGGTTTCCATCTTAAACGATGGTACCCTGAGAAATTTGTTTAGGATCTTCAAATCCAAAATTGGTCTGAAAGTTCCCTCTTTTTTGGGAACTACAAACAGATTTGAATAAAATCCCATTCCTTGTTCCTTTATTGGAACTGGGTGTATCACTCCCATCTTTAACAGGTCTTCTACACAATGTAAGAACGCCTGTCTCTTTATTTGGTTTAAGGATAAGTGAGACATGTGGAACCTTCCCCTTGGGGGTAGTTCCCTGAATTCCAGAAGATAACCCTGAGAAACTATTTCTAGTGCCCAGGGATCCTGAACATCTCTAGCCCAAGCCTGAGCAAAGAGAGAGAGTCTGCCCCCTACTAGATCCGGTCCCGGATCGGGGGCTACTCCTTCATGCTGTTTTGTTAGCAGCAGCAGGCTTCTTGGCCTGCTTACCCTTGTTCCAGCCTTGCATCGGTTTCCAGGCTGGTTTGGGTTGTGAGGCATTACCCTCTTGCTTAGAGGATGCAGAATTAGAGGCCGGTCCGTTCCTGAAATTGCGAAAGGAACGAAAATTAGACTTATTCTTGGCCTTGAAAGGCCTATCTTGTGGAAGGGCGTGGCCCTTTCCCCCAGTGATGTCTGAGATAATCTCTTTCAATTCTGGTCCAAATAGAGTTTTACCTTTGAAAGGGATGTTAAGCAATTTTGTCTTGGATGACACATCCGCTGACCA
The DNA here is from genome assembly GCF_027579735.1 of Bombina bombina. Lineage (NCBI taxonomy): Eukaryota > Metazoa > Chordata > Amphibia > Anura > Bombinatoridae > Bombina > Bombina bombina. Next base: position 976,980,258 of record NC_069503.1, read on the forward strand.
AGACTTTAGCCAAAGCGCTCTGCGCGCCACAATTGCAAACCCTGAATTTTTCGCCGCTAATCTAGCTAATTGCAAAGCGGCATCTAAAATAAAAGAGTTAGCCAACTTAAGTGCGTGAACTCTGTCCATAACCTCCTCATATGGAGTCTCTCTACTGAGCGACTTTTCTAGTTCCTCGAACCAGAACCACGCTGCTGTAGTGACAGGAACAATGCACGAAATGGGTTGTAGAAGGTAACCTTGCTGTACAAAAATCTTTTTAAGCAAACCCTCCAATTTTTTATCCATAGGATCTTTGAAAGCACAACTATCCTCGATAGGAATAGTAGTGCGCTTGTTTAGAGTAGAAACTGCCCCCTCCACCTTAGGGACTGTCTGCCATAAGTCCTTTCTGGGGTCGACCATAGGAAATAATTTCTTAAATATTGGGGGGGGGGGGGGACAAAAAGGTATGCCGGGCTTTTCCCACTCCTTATTCACTATGTCCGCCACCCGCTTGGGTATAGGAAAAGCGTCGGGGTGCACCGGAACCTCTAGGAACTTGTCCATCTTGCATAATTTCTCTGGAATGACCAAGTTGTCACAATCATCCAGAGTAGATAACACCTCTTTAAGCAGTGCGCGGAGATGTTCTAATTTAAATTTAAATGTCACAACATCAGGTTCAGCTTGTTGAGAAATTTTTCCTGAATCTGAAATTTCCCCATCTGACAAAACCTCCCTCATGGCCCCTTCAGATTGGTGTGAGGGTATGACAGAACAATTATCATCAGCGCCCTCCTGCTCTTCAGTGTTTAAAACAGAGCAATCGCGCTTTCTCTGATATGTAGGCATTTTGGATAAAATATTTGCTATGGAGTTATCCATTACAGCCGTCAATTGTTGCATGGTAATAAGCATTGGCGCGCTTGATGTACTAGGGGCCTCCTGCGTGGGCAAAACTGGTGTAGACACAGTAGGAGATTATGTAGTATCATGTTTACTCCCCTCATCTGAGGAATCATCTTGGGCAATTTCATTATCTGTGGCAGTACTGTCCTTACTTTGTTTGGACGCTATGGCACAATTATCACACAAATTTAAATGGGGAGACACATTGGCTTTCATACATATAGAACATAGCTTATCCGAAGGCACAGACATGTTAAACAGGCTTAAACTTGTCAATAAAGCACAAAAAACGTTTTAAAACAAAACCGTTACCGTCTCTTTAAATTTTAAACAGAAAACACTTTATTACTGAATATGTGAAAAACTATGAAGGAATTGTTCAAAAATTACCAAAATTTCACCACAGTGTCTTAAAGCATTAAGAGTATTGCACACCAATTTTCAGAGCTTTAACCCTTAAAATAACGGAACCGGAGCCGTTTACAAATTTAACCCCTATACAGTCCCAGCTATAGCCTTTGCTGTGACCTAACCAAGCCCAGAGGGGAATACGATACCAAGTGACGCCTTCTAGAAACTTTTCCAGCTACTTTCAGATCCTCACACATGCATCTGCATGTCTTGCTCTCAAAAAACAACTGTGCAGTAATGGCGCGAAAATGAGGCTCAGCCTACAACTGGGAAGGCCCTCCCTGACTGGAAAAGGTGTCTAACATAGTGCCTGCCGTTAAAAAACGTTCCCCAAGTTTATAAATGTGAATCATCAGCATAAACATGTATAAAATGCCCAAATAAAGCAATCGATTTAGCCCATAAAAGTGTCTACCAGTTTTATAGCCCATATTAAGCCCTTTATTCTGTTTGCTAGACTAAGAAAATGGCTTACCGGTCCCCATGAGGGGAAATGACAGCCTTCCAGCATTACATGGTCTTGTTAGAAATATGACTAGTCATACCTTAAGCAGAAAAGTCTGCTAACTGTTTCCCCCAACTGAAGTTACTTCATCTCAACAGTCCTATGTGGAAACAGCAATCGATTTTAGTTACTGTCTGCTAAAATCATCTTCCTCTCACAAACAGAAATCTTCATCCTTTTCTGTTTCAGAGTAAATAGTACATACCAGCACTATTTTAAAATAACAAACACTTGATAGAAGAATAAAAAACTACATTTAAACACCAAAAAACTCTTAACCATCTCCGTGGAGATGTTGCCTGTGCAACGGCAAAGAGAATGACTGGGGTGGGCGGAGCCTAGGAGGGACTATATGGCCAGCTTTGCTGGGACTCTTTGCCATTTCCTGTTGGGGAAGAGATATTCCCACAAGTAAGGATGACGCCGTGGACCGGACACACCAATGTTGGAGAAAGAATGTAAGGAGGCCCAGATAGCCGCCCTACCAGACTGTCCCTAGAGGCCTCATGTAAAGGGACGACACTGCTCTCGTAAAATGAGCCGTAATCCTCTGAGGGGGCTTGTGTCCCGTTGTCTCATATTCAAAGCGGATGATACTCAACAAAACAGATAAGGAAGTCGAAGGTGCCTTCCGACCCTTACACTTCCCAGATAGATAACAAACAGAGAAAAATCTGTCTATTCCTAAGTAGCCTGAAGATAAAACCTTAAGGTATGAATCCATATGTGGAAAACTTTCCATCAAAGAAGATGGAATAGGACATAAGAAAGAAACCACAATCTCTTGAATGAAGATGCGAGTTGACACGACCTTAGGAGGAAACTAGATTCCTAACGATATTCGAAGAACAGCCCTATTATTGTGGAAACACCAGATAAGGAGGGTCGCATTGCAAGGACGCAATCTCAGAGACTTCTGCACGCAGAAGCAACAATAACTAATGTCAATCTCATGCATAGGCTCAAGTGGCCCAATGCAAAACCTTAAGAACAAGATCTAAGATCCAAAGGAAGCATCAGATCGACACCTCGGCCTGATCGTAGTCAGAGCCCTCACCAAAAATTGTACATCCGGAAGCTTAGCAAGCCTCTGGAGTGGAACAGCCAGGGCGAAAACTGTCACAACAAGGAAACTAACTAAGAGGCCCTTGTCCAGCCCATCCTGGAGAAAAGGAAAGAATCCTAGCAGACTTAATAAAGTGCCAGGTGAACCACGCTCTTCACAGAAGAGGTCATCTACACCGCAAGATAGATGATGAGGAACCAGCTTATGCGCTTGAAGGAGAGGACCATACCTCTCAAAAACCCTCTCCTGGCTAAGACCAAGCTTAATCTCTACGCAGTCTACCTCAGAGATTTAAGATCTGATGAAGCAAAGGGGCCCTGTTCCAGTAGAGCCCTGCAACAAGGTAATCCCCATATAGGGGAAGAAGACGTCCCCACTGAAAAAAACACGAACCGCGATACTCGCGGTCGCGACGGAACAAGCAGAATCACTGACGTCTTTTCCTGCTAAGTTTGAGCCACCACTCGATGGGGAGAAAAGGCAGAAAAAGCAAAATTTAAATATAAAGAACCTCCAAAGCCCTGCTAATGCATCTATTAGTTCCGCCTAAGGATCCTGAACCACAACCCAACTGTGGGTGACTAGGTATTGAAACAGTACGTCCTAAGATTTTCATCCGGCGTCCCCTTAGTAAAATAACACACACCTCGGATAAAGACCTTATCCCCAGATAAGGGGAATGTCTCTAAAGAACATCCAAACCGGATGACCACTCCCGGAGAGTGGATCGCTGATAGCGAGAAGTAGTGGGCCTCCACCCACTACCAAACCCAAGATACTACCCTTATTTGCTAGGTAGCCTCTCGTTCCCCTCAGATGAATCTCCAAGTCACCAAGAGTAGGACAGACTAGAATCTATAAACTGGGACTTAACTGAGTATTCAAAACATTCAGAACAAAAATATTGCCTGAAGATCCAAAAGTAAAATCGGGAGGGAAACCTACTAAAACCCGGATCCTATTCACTATATCACCATCTGGACAGGCTTCCGACCTAAGTCAAAATCGCCCCGGACAAATTAATAAAATGTTCCTTTAGGACAGAGAGATCTGGACAAAGACACTAGAGAGCTATTCTCTCAACTAGTAGTCCAGGTAAATCTGTGAAGACAGATACGAAAACAGCGCCACTCCACTTCCTCAGCATACACAGAGCCTCTGCTGAGATGAGACCTGGCAAAAGGAACAGAGTCCAAGATAGACCACATGACCATCATTACCACCAAAATGCAGAGCCAGCGATGGCCTGAAGTGGGTCTGGAGGGCACAACCTGATGAAGCTAACTCATAATTTCACAAGTCTGATAGAAAGGTCTATGCAGACTAAATAGCATCCAGGGATCCCACCCTGGTGCCTAACACCAGAGAACTCTGGTCTAGTTTTCTTCCAACTCTCAGGATCGAGGAAGACAGATGAAATCCTTAGTGTTCTTCTTTCAGACGAGACAATGGTGATTGAATCATAATCATTTAAACAAGAAAATGTACCGCTAAATCTGAATTCTGGCAACTGCCAAAGAATCCCTTGGTACCTAAAAGGCTCCGAAAACGTAAAACGGAGGAGTAATGTACTGTAAATGCTGGTCCAGAAAAATCAACCTTAGGAACCAAAAATGTTCCCTGAAGAGGAAAGAAAAAAGGTACGATACCCTTTCCAAACAGTGGACCTGCACCAGAGTGGACCTTAGTCTCCCTCTGGAACGAGGAGACAAGATAAGCTTTAGGATCCAAAAAGGGTGGGAGGCCCCTCCCTCTACGGGACCATGAAAAGAACGCTTTGACTGAAAAATCAAAACCTCACACCGTGAAAGACACGGGGAAAATGACTCCAAAGGAGAACAAGACCCGAAAGCAATGGCACCCCTTCTCTCTGTCTGGAAGACAGGATCGAAAGAAGGAAACTGCCCTGGGAGGCTGAGACTTGAAGCCTAGCTATGACCTCTAAGACCAATGTGTCTTACGGTAAATCTTTCTAGTAACAGGCTTGCAAGCCTGAATCATGTTCTCAATGACCGACTCAGAAAAACCACGCTTAAACAGAATTAAGCGATCTAAATCCAAGCAGTCAGCTTCAGAGAAACGAGATTTGGATGAAGTAAGGGACCCTGAATCAGGAGGTCATTCCTCAGAGGTAGTCTCCAAGGTGGGAGAGATGACATCTCCACTAGGTCTGTAAATCAGATCCTGCGAGGCCACGCAGGGGCTATTAGAATCACAGACGCCCTTTCCTGTTTGAAACAAGCAATGACTCATGGAAGGAGAACAAAAGGAGGAAACGAGTATGCCAACCTGAAAACCCAAGGAACCGCCAGAGCATCTATCAGAATGGCCTGCGAATCTCTTGACCTTGAACCGTAATTTGGAAGCTTGGCGTTCTGACAGGACACCATCAGATCTAACTCTGGCACCCCCCCCATTTGAAGACTAAGCTGGAAAACACTGTCGGATGGAGTTCCCACTCCCCGAGATGAAAAGTCCGTCTGATCAGAAAATCCGCTTCCCAGTTGTCTACTCCTGGAATGTGGATGGCAGATATAGACAGCAATTCTGGGTCTCTGCCCACTGAAGAATCACAGTAACCTACTTCATGGCTAAGGAACTCCGAGTTCCTTCCTGGTGATTGATGTAAGCCACAGAGGTTATGTTGTCTGACTGGAACCTGATAAACTGGGCTGAGGACAACTGAGGCAAAGCCAATAGAGCATTGTAAATCGCCCTCAACTCCAAGATGTTGATGGGAAAAAAGGCCCTGAGCTTTTAACGAGTTCCAGGCTGCTCCCCAGCCCAGCAGGCTGGCATCTGTGGTCACGATCACCCAGGAAGGTCTCCGAAAGCATGTGCCCTGAGACAGATGTTCCAGAGAAATCCACCACGGGAGAGAGTCCATTGACAACTTATCTAACTCTATTCTCCGAGATAGATCTGCATGGTCACCATTCCTTTGTTTGAGCATGCATAACTGGAGAGTTCTCAAATGGAATCGAGCAAAAGGAATGATGTCCATGGAAACCACCATCAGACCTATTACCTGCATACATTGAGCCACTGAAGAATAAGCAGTAGCCTGAAGAGAGAGGCAAGAGGAAATTATTTTGTTTTTCCTGACCTCGGTCAGAAAAATCTTCATCAATAGAGAATCTATTATGGTCCCTAAGAAAACTACTACTGTAGCAGGGGAAAGGGAGCTTTTATCCAGATTCACATTCCATCCGTGGGAACGAAGAAAAAGCAGCCTGAACCAATATGTCATCCAGGTAGGGTGCCACAGCAATTCAAAGAGAGAGGATCACTGCCAAAAGAGCCCCCAGAACCTTTGAAAAAATTCTAGGAACCGTGGCTAGACCAAATGGAAGGGCTACAAACTGGAAATGTTTGTCCAGAAAGGCAAATCTCAAGAATCTGTGATGGTCCCTGTGAATAGGAACATGAAGATACGCATCCTTTAGGTCTATGGTTGCTATGAACTGACCCTCTACTAAAGGAAGAATGGAGCGTATAGTCTCCATCTTGAAGGATGGAACTTTGAGAAACTTGTTTAGACACTTCAAGTCTAGAATGAAAAAGGAAAGTTCCCTCTTTTTTGGGAACCACAAATAGGTTGGAGTAGAACCCGAGACCCTGTTCCTGCACTGGCACTATCACTCCTCTCTCTTTATCTGGTCTGCAGATAATCTTGAGAGATAAAATCTGCCTCTGGGAGGAAAACATAATTTATGCTTACCTGATAAATTCCTTTCTCCTGTAGTGTAGTCAGTCCACGGGTCATCCATTACTTATGGAATATTTCTCTTCCTAACAGGAAACTGCAAGAGAATTACCCAGCAGAGCTTGCTATATAGCTCCTCCCCTCACCTGTCATACTCAGTCATTCGACCAAGCATACGAGAAAGGAGGAACCATAGGGTACAGTGGTGACTGGAGTTTAATTAAAATTTAGACCTGCCGTAAAAACAGGGCGGGCCGTGGACTGACTACACTACAGGAGAAAGGAATTTATCAGGTAAGCATAAATTATGTTTTCTCCTGTTAAGTGTAGTCAGTCCACGGGTCATCCATTACTTATGGAATACCAATACCAAAGCTAAAGTACACGGATGAAGGGAGGGACAAGGCAGGAACATTAAACAGAAGGAACCACTGCCTGAAGTACCTTTCTCCCAAACACAGCCTCCGAGGAAGCAAAAGTGTCAAATTTGTAAAATTTTGAAAAAGTGTGAAGCGAAGACCAAGTCGCAGCCTTGCAAATCTGTTCAACAGAGGCCTCATTTTTAAAGGCCCAGGTGGAAGCCACAGCTCTAGTAGAATGAGCTGTAATCCTTTCAGGGGGCTGCTGTCCAGCAATCTCATAGGCTAATCGTATTATGCTACGAAGCCAAAAAGAGAGAGAGGTAGCCGAAGCCTTTTGACCTCTCCTCTGTCCAGAGTAAACGACAAACAGGGAAGAAGTTTGACGAAAATCCTTAGTTGCCTGCAAATAGAATTTCAGGGCACGGACTACGTCCAGATTATGCAAAAGTCGTTCCTTCTTTGAAGAAGGGTTAGGACACAGAGATGGAACAACAATCTCTTGATTGATTTTCTTGTTAGTAACTACCTTAGGTAAGAACCCAGGTTTAGTACGCAGAACTACCTTGTCTGAATGGAAAATCAGATAAGGAGAATCACAATGTAAGGCAGATAACTCAGAGACTCTCCGAGCCGAGGAAATAGCCATCAAAAACAGAACTTTCCAAGATAACAACTTGATATCAATGGAATGAAGGGGTTCAAATGGAACGCCTTGAAGAACATTAAGAACTAAGTTTAAGCTCCACGGCGGAGCAACAGACTTAAACACAGGCTTAATCCTAGTTAAAGCCTGACAGAAAGCCTGAACGTCTGGAACTTCAGCCAGACGTTTGTGTAGAAGAATAGACAGAGCAGAAATCTGTCCCTTTAACGAACTAGTAGATAAGCCCTTTTCTAAACCCTCTTGTAGAAAGGACAATATCCTAGGAATCCTAACCTTACTCCATGAGTAACTCTTGGATTCGCACCAATGTAAATATTTACGCCATATTTTATGGTAAATTTTTCTGGTAACAGACTTCCTAGCCTGTATTAAGGTATCAATAACCGACTCCGAGAAACCACGCTTTGATAGAATCAAGCGTTCAATCTCCATGCAGTCAGCCTCAGAGAAATTAGATTTGGAAGTTTGAAAGGACCCTGAATTAGAAGGTCCTGTCTCAGAGGCAGAGACCACGGTGGACAGGATGACATGTCCACTAGGTCTGCATACCAGGTCCTGCGTGGCCACGCAGGCGCTATCAGAATCACCGAAGCTCTCTCCTGTTTGATCTTGGCAATCAAATGAGGAAGCATTGGGAATGGTGGAAACACATAAGCCATGTTGAAGACCCAAGGGGCTGTCAGAGCATCTATCAGCACCGCTCCCGGGTCCCTGGACCTGGATCCGTAACAAGGAAGCTTGGCGTTCTGACGAGACGCCATGAGATCCAGATCTGGTTTGCCCCAACGACGAACCAGTTGAGCAAAGACCTCCGGATGAAGTTCCCACTCTCCCGGATGAAAAGTCTGGCGACTTAGAAAATCCGCCTCCCAGTTCTCCACGCCTGGGATGTAGATCGCTGACAGGTGGCAAGAGTGAGACTCTGCCCAGCGAATTATCTTTGAGACTTCCAACATCGCTAGGGAACTTCTGGTTCCCCCTTGATGGTTGATATAAGCCACAGTCGTGATGTTGTCCGACTGAAATCTGATGAACCTCAGAGTTGCTGAGGCCAAGCTAGGAGAGCATTGAATATTGCTCTTAACTCCAGAATATTTATTGGGAGGAGTTTCTCCTCCTGAGTCCATAATCCCTGAGCTTTCAGGGAATTCCAGACTGCTCCCCAGCCTAGAAGGCTGGCGTCTGTTGTTACAATCGTCCAATCTGGCCTGCGAAAGGTCATCCCCTTGGACAGATGTGGCCGAAAGAGCCACCATAGAAGAGAATCTCTGGTCTCTTGATCCAGATTTAGTAGGGGGGACAAATCTGAGTAATCCCCGTTCCACTGACTTAGCATGCACAATTGCAGCGGTCTGAGATGCAGGCGCGCAAATGGTACTATGTCCATTGCCGCTACCATTAAGCCGATTACTTCCATGCACTGAGCTACCGACGGGTGTGGAATGGAGTGAAGGACACGGCAAGCATTTAGAAGTTTTAATAACCTGGCCTCTGTCAGGTAAATTTTCATCTCTACAGAATCTATAAGAGTCCCTAGAAAGGGAACTCTTGTAAGTGGTAATAGAGAACTCTTTTCCACGTTCACCTTCCACCCATGCGACCTCAGAAATGCCAGAACTATCTCTGTATGAGACTTGGCAGTTTGAAAACTTGACGTTTGTATCAGAATGTCGTCTAGGTACGGAGTCACCGCTATGCCTCGCGGTGTTAGTACCGCTAGAAGTGATCCTAGAATTTTTGTAAAGATTCTTGGAGCCGTAGCTAATCCGAAGGGAAGAGCTACAAACTGGTAATGCCTGTCTAGGAAGGCAAATCTCAGATACCGGTAATGGTCCTTGTGAATCGGTATGTGAAGGTAGGCATCCTTTAAGTCCACCGTGGTCATGTACTGACCCTCTTGGTTCATGGGAAGGATGGTTCGAATAGTCTCCATTTTGAATGATGGAACTCTTAGAAATTTGTTTAGGATTTTTAAGTCCAAGATTGGTCTGAAGGTTCCCTCTTTTTTGGGAACCACAAATAGATTTGAATAGAATCCCTGCCCGTGTTCCGTCCGCGGAACTGGGTGGATTACCCCCATTAGTAAGAGGTCTTGTACACAGCGTAGAAACGCCTCTTTCTTTGTTTGGTTTGCTGATAACCTTGAAAGATGAAATCTCCCCCGTGGAGGAGAAGTTTTGAAGTCCAGGAGATATCCCTGAGATATGATCTCCAACGCCCAGGGATCCTGGACATCTCTTGCCCAAGCCTGGGCGAAGAGAGAAAGTCTGCCCCCCACTAGATCCGTTTCCGGATAGGGGGCCCTTTCTTCATGCTGTCTTGGGGGCAGCAGCAGGTTTCTTGGCCTGCTTGCCCCTGTTCCAGGACTGGTTAACTTTCCAGCCCTGCCTGTAACGAGCCACAGCTCCTTCCTGTTTTGGAGCGGAGGAAGTTGATGCTGCTCCTGCCTTGAAGTTACGAAAGGCACGAAAATTAGACTGTTTGGCCTTTGATTTGGCCCTGTCCTGAGGTAGAGCATGGCCCTTACCTCCCGTAATGTCAGCAATAATTTCTTTCAAACCGGGCCCGAATAAGGTCTGCCCTTTGAAAGGAATATTAAGCAATTTAGATTTAGAAGTCACGTCAGCTGACCAGGATTTAAGCCATAGCGCTCTGCGCGCTTGGATGGCGAATCCGGAGTTCTTAGCCGTAAGTTTGGTTAAATGCACAACGGCATCAGAAACAAATGCGTTAGCTAGCTTAAGTGTTTTAAGCTTGTTCATTATTTCATCCAATGGAGCTGAGCGAATGGCCTCTTCCAGAGACTCAAACCAGAATGCTGCCGCAGCAGTGACAGGCGCAATGCATGCAAGGGGCTGTAAAATAAAACCTTGTTGAACAAACATTTTTTTTTTTAAGGTAACCCTCTAATTTTTTATCCATTGGATCTGAAAAGGCACAACTATCCTCCACCGGGATAGTGGTACGCTTAGCTAAAGTAGAAACTGCTCCCTCCACCTTAGGGACCGTCTGCCATAAGTCTCGTGTGGTGGCGTCAATAGGAAACATTTTCCTAAATATGGGAGGAGGGGTGAAAGGCACACCAGGTCTATCCCACTCCTTGCTAATAATCTCTGTAAGCCTTTTTGGTATAGGAAATAAGTCAGTATACACCGGTACCGCATAGTATTTATCCAACCTACATAATTTCTCTGGAATTGCAACCGTGTTACAATCATTCAGAGCCGCTAATACCTCCCCTAGCAATGTGCGGAGGTTCTCTAGCTTAAATTTAAAATTGGAAATCTCTGAATCCAGTCTCCCTGGATCAGATCCATCACCCACAGAATGAAGCTCTCCGTCCTCACGTTCTGCAAACTGTGACGCAGTATCTGACATGGCTCTCATCTCATCCGCGCGCTCTATCCTTAACCCAGAGCTATCGTGCTTGCCTCTTAAATCTGGCAACTTAGATAATACTTCTGTCATAACAGTAGCCATGTCTTGCAAAGTGATTTGTAAGGGCCTCCCTGATGTACTTGGCGCCACAAAATCACGCACCTCCTGAGCGGGAGGCGCAGGTATTGACACGTGAGGAGAGTTAGTCAGCATAACTTCCCCCTCGTCGTCTGGTGATAATTTCTTTACATGTAAAGATTGACTTATTTAAAGTAGCATCAATGCAATTAGTACATAAATTTCTATTGGGCTCCACATTGGCCTTTAAACATAGTGAACAAAGAGATTCATCTGAGTCAGACATGTTTAAACAAACTAGCAATGAGACTAGCAAACTTGGAAATACTTTTCAAAATTAATTTACAAGCAATATAAAAAACGTTACTGTGACTTTAAGAAGCACAGAAAAACTGACACAGTTGAAATAACAATGAACAAAAATAGTTATAGCAACCAAATTTTCACAGTAAATGTATTAAGTTAGCAAAGGATTGCACCCACCAGCAAATGGATGATTAACCCCTTAGTACCCAAAAACGGATAACAATTATATAATTAACGTTTTTCTCACAGTCAAATACACTGTCACAGGACTGCTGTGACTGATTACCTCCCTCAAAATGGATTTTGAAGACCCCTGAGCTCTCTAGAGACTATCTGGATCATGGAGGATGAAGTAGACAGATTGTGACTGAATTTTTACTGCGCAAAAAAGCGCTAAAATAGGCCCCTCCCACTCATATTACAACAGTGGGGAAGCTCAGAAACTGTTTCTATGCAGAAAACAAAAATGGCCATGTGGTAAAAATCAAGCCCCAATAAGTTTTATCACCAAGTACCTCACAAAAAACGATTAACATGCCAGTAAAAGTTTTAAACATACATTTAAAAGTTATGTATTATTATTTACAAGCCTGCTACCATTCGCTTTTACTGCAGTTAAGGCTCATACATTATTTCAGTATTTACAGTATTTTCAGAGTCAATTCCATTCCTTAGAAAATACATTCAGTGCACACACACACACACACACACACACACATCAGCCTGATACCAGTCGCTATCGCTGCAATTAAGGCTGAACTTACTTTACAATGGTATCAGCAGTATTTTCTCAGTCAATTCCATTCCTCAGAAAATAATTTACTGCACATACCTCTTTGTTGCAGGGGGACCCTGCATGCTATTCCCCTTCTCTGAAGTTACCTCACTTTTCCTCAGATGAGAACAGCCAGTGGGTCTTAGTTACGTCTGCTAAGACCATAGAAAAAAACCCAGGCAGATTCTTCTTCTAAAGCTGCCTGAGAATAAACAGCACACTCCGGTGCCATTTAAAAATAACAAACTTTTGATTGTAGAAATAAACTAAGTTAAAAAAACACCACAGATCTCTCACAGCTTCCTATCTAGTTAGGCTGCAAGAGAATGACTGAGTATGACAGGTGAGGGGAGGAGCTATATAGCAAGCTCTGCTGGGTAATTCTCTTGCAGTTTCCTGTTAGGAAGAGAAATATTCCATAAGTAATGGATGACCCGTGGACTGACTACACTTAACAGGAGAAAAGTCTTTAATTCCAATTTGTAACCCTGGGATACTATGTCCACAGTCCAGGGATCAGGGACATATTGTATCCAGGCTTGAGAGAACTGACAAAGTCTGCCCCCCACCTGATCTGATCCCGGATCGGAGGCAAACCCTTCATGCTGATTTGGAATCAGCTGCGGGTTTCTTTGATTGCTTCCCCTTGTTCCAAGACTGATTGGGTTTCTAAGAAGACTTGGATTGTTCCTGCTTGAAGAAGAAGGGGAAGGCGTTCCTCTGAAGTTACGAAAAGAACGAAAATTACTCTGACGTTCTTTAGGCCTATTCTTATCTTGAGGTAGAAAAGACCCTTTTCCACCCGTAATATCAGAGATAATTTCTGCCAAACCGGGTCCAAACAAGGTTTTGCTCTTGTAAGGAATCGCCAGAAGCTTGATTTTAGAGGAAACGTCAGCAGACCAGGATTTCAGCCATAATGCCCTGCGGGCTAGGACAGCGAAACTAGAAGTTTTAGCTCTTAGACTAACAACCTGCATCTGCAATAAAAGGAATTAGCCAAGTTAAGAGCTTTAATCCTATCTTGAATTTCATCCAAGGAAGTCTCTACTTGAAGAATCAGACAAGGCGTCAAACCAATAAGATTCTGCACTAGTCACGGTGGCAATACACACCGCAGGTTGCCATTGGAGACCTTGATGAACATAAATCTTTTTCAAATAAGCCTCCAGCTTCTTGTCCATCGGATCCTTAAAAGAGCAGCTATCCTCAATAGGAATAGTGGTTCTCAGAGTGGAAATGGCTCCTTCAACTTTGGATACAGTATACCAAGGGTCTTTAATGGAGTCCTCGACAGGAAACATTTTCTTAAAAATGGGAGACAGGGAAAGAGACACCCCTGGTTTCTCTGATTCCTGTGAGATAATCTCCCTAGCATGGTGCGGCACAGGAAAAACCTCTGAAGTGAAAGATTCAAAGAAACTATTAAGTTTACTAGATTTCTTAGGAGTGAAAACGACAGGGGTATCTGAGTCATCTAAAGTAGCTAAAACATCCTTTAACAATACACGAAGGTGTTGAAGTTTAAATATGAAGGATACCACCTCAGTCTCAGGAGGAGGAATGATACTGTCCGCATCTGAGATTTCACCCGCAGAAAGTCCTGATGTAGCTTCCTCATCAGACTTATGAGAAAGGGCAACTTGGAAAACAGAACTGAGGACAGGCACCTTACTTTCTGAATTTCTAGATCTCTTCTTGCCTTTTCCCTGTAATCTGGGAATGGCAGCTAATGCCGCAAATACCGCTGAAGATACATGGGCAGCAATTTCTGCTTTTAAATAAACTCCACTAGGAGTTATAGAGGAACTGCAGGGCACTGCATGTGACACCATTGAGGCTTAGGATGTAGCAGGAGAAAGCCAAGGTATTATTTCAACAGCATCATCCTGAGAGACATTAGGCTCAAAAATTTTACCTTTATTTTGCAAGGTTTTCTTGACACATGAAGAACAAAATTGCACAGGAGCTGCAATTTGTGCATCTAAACATAATAAGCATGAATTCATGAGAGCAGGCTCTTTCTCCATATCAGACATGTTGTGAAACGGTAAATAAACTTGTACAGATAAGTTTCAAAGATTTTAATATTCAATTAAAATAAGCCAAGGAAAAATTAACTTAAAATGTTATCCCAAATTAGGATCGATCCACAGCTAAAATTATGCAAGACAAATTAAGAAAAAAAACCATTTAATAATCAAATAAACTATTAAAATACCCCTCAGGCAACCCCACACCTCAATTACTGAGGTGCCTTACCGCTACCAATTAAGACCGGATCACCTAGAAATGGAGAAAAACAACTTTTTTTTCTCAGAAACTTCATGAAGTAAAGCCAGTCATGTGACCGCAACTGCTGAGCTCAAATTACTGCTGCGACACAGAGAGACACTACTTCCTGGTACACTGGAGTACCAGAAATATCCGGTTTTTCAAACCAGACAGTTTAAAATGTTGCATTGTTTTATTTTAAAGCAATGTGGAAATAAATAAGCTGCTGAAATAGAAAAGACAGCCTTACTTTCAGTTTAAACTTGTATTATAAATATGTGTCAGAAAATAAAGGCTAATAAAAATATTTTACCCTTTCTTTTTAAGAGAGTTTAAACGCTAGTCTCACACATGCTACAGTGCCTGCTCCATGCCCCAGTGTAACCCATACAACAGGATTATCTATGTCCCAATAAAAAAGCAGTGTTTTCAGTTTGTTAAGTGCATGGTCTCCCCAACTGTAAGAAAAAGCACTTACCTGCTCCGCTGTCCTGCTTGTAGACAGTGAGGACACAGTTCCTCACAAAGACCTTTGAAAAAGAAAGAACACAGAGTAGCCAACTCTGGCTTTCTAAACTAGGGCAGCAATTGTTAGGAAAACACAGTAAGTACCTCTTTACAAGTTCCTAACTGCTTTAAAGCCACCACTAACGACTGCAAGGAATGACGTTGAATACGGCTATACCCCAAAACTTGCTTGTAGATTAAATCAAAATTTTTCTTCAGACAGCTAAACTTCACCTCCTCCATGCACCGAAAGACAAAGAGAATGACTGAGGGTTGTGGGTAAGGGAGTGATACGTAGCAGTTTAACTGTGGTGCTCTTTGCCTCCTCCTGCTGGCCAGGAGTGATATTCCCAACAGTAATTACTCAAGCCGTGGACTCACCATATCTTAGCAAAGAAAAGGCAGTATATGCAAGTGCTCCCACTACGTACAGTGTCTACACTGAGAGCTGCGAATGCAGCCATTTATCAGTGCAAAAGAAACACGCACCACAGCCGAGGACCGCTACTGCTTGCAGCGAAATACACCTGCATAGTGTAGCTATGAGGCCTGAACTTTCAAATATGGCTGAACTTGTATAACAGACGCAAAAAGGCATACTGCGCCATCATACTGAGTGCTGCATACAAGCTCTTCCCATCAGGCTACTATCTAGTCTATTACATCCCTCATACCAACAGAGGGATGTGTTAGAAAATAAGTCCTCAGAGCACTATAAGGACCGTACAAACGGCCAGAGAAGGGAAGATAAGAGAGAAATAAAGTAACAACATAACCCTCTCCTCACACACCATAATAACAGGGTTAGCAATAGAAATACCATGCTATGGAAAGCGGTAACATTTCCCTTTGTAGCTGCTCAGCCGTAATAAAACTGAAGAACAGTAATATGTAGTAATAAATGAGAACCCCTTCAGGAGGTAACAGGCCCCACTAGGTTAGAAAAAAAATCAGCATGGAACTGATAATAGTGTACACTTACAAAGCACTCACGTTCCTGGTAGGCTGTTAAATTAGAGAGAAGAGTAAATGGATGTCAGAGATACGCTTGTTTAAAAAATAACCTTTATTGGAATCGTTCAAATACACTAATAATCTAATCACACACACATACACAACTTAAAAACACAAAGGAGAGGGTCTGGTTAGGACCATATAACAATGTTAAGAAAAGGAGGTTGCAATCTTGTATGTTTATTCTAGCCTAGGATGTTTGTGTTTATCCATAGCTAGTGAGTATGCACCTGATTGCAATAGAGGCTATATAGAGGTATATTGGTTTATAAAATACAAATGTCAACAGTTCAATAGGAAAAACAGAATTTATGCTTACCTGATAAATTACTTTCTCCAACGGTGTGTCCGGTCCACGGCGTCATCCTTACTTGTGGGAATATCTCTTCCCCAACAGGAAATGGCAAAGAGTCCCAGCAAAGCTGGCCATATAGTCCCTCCTAGGCTCCGCCCACCGCAGTCATTCGACCGACGGACAGGAGGAAAAATATAGGAGAAACCATATGGTACCGTGGTGACTGTAGTTAGAGAAAATAATTCATCAGACCTGATTAAAAAACCAGGGCGGG
Organism: Bombina bombina; assembly: GCF_027579735.1. Taxonomy (NCBI): domain Eukaryota; kingdom Metazoa; phylum Chordata; class Amphibia; order Anura; family Bombinatoridae; genus Bombina; species Bombina bombina. The sequence goes on from NC_069503.1 coordinate 976,996,764, forward strand.
CCGTGGACCGGACACACCGTTGGAGAAAGTAATTTATCAGGTAAGCATAAATTCTGTTTTCTCCAACATTGGTGTGTCCGGTCCACGGTGTCATCCTTACTTGTGGGAACCAATACCAAAGCTTTAGGACACGGATGAAGGGAGGGAGCAAATCAGGTTACCTAAACAGAAGGCACCACAGCTTGCAAAACCTTTCTCCCAAAAATAGCCTCCGAAGAAGCAAAAGTATCAAATTTGTAAAATTTGGCAAAAGTGTGCAGTGAAGACCAAGTCGCTGCCTTACATATCTGATCAACAGAAGCCTCGTTCTTGAAGGCCCATGTGGAAGCCACAGCCCTAGTGGAGTGAGCTGTGATTCTTTCAGGAGGCTGCCGTCCGGCAGTCTCGTAAGCCAATCGGATGATGCTTTTAAGCCAAAAGGAAAGAGAGGTAGAAGTCGCTTTTTGACCCCTCCTTTTACCAGAATAGACGACAAACAAAGAAGATGTTTGTCTGAAATCTTTTGTAGCTTCTAAATAGAATTTTAGAGCACGGACTACGTCCAAATTGTGTAACAAACGTTCCTTCTTTGAAACTGGATTCGGACATAAAGAAGGTACAACTATCTCCTGGTTAATATTCTTGTTAGAAACAACCTTTGGAAGAAAACCAGGCTTAGTACGCAAAACCACCTTATCTGCATGGAACACCAGATAGGGCGGAGAACACTGCAGAGCAGATAACCCTGAAACTCTTCTAGCAGAAGAAATAGCAACCAAAAACAAAACTTTCCAAGATAACAACTTAATATCTATGGAATGTAGAGGTTCAAACGGAACCCCTTGAAGAACTGAAAGAACTAGATTTAAACTCCAGGGAGGAGTCAAAGGTCTGTAAACAGGCTTGATCCTGACCAGAGCCTGAACAAATGCTTGAACATCTGGCATAGCTGCCAGTCGTTTGTGTAGTAAGACAGATAAAGCAGAAATCCTTTATCCAAACCTCCTTGCAGAAAGGAAAGAATCTTAGGAATTTTTATCTTATTCCAAGGGAATCCCTTGGATTCACACCAGCAAATATATCTTTTCCATATTTTATGGTAAATCTTTCTAGTTACCGGTTTTCTGGCCTGAACCAGAGTATCAATCACAGAATCTGAAAACCCACGCTTTGATAGAATCAAGCGTTCAATCTCCAAGCCGTCAGCTGGAGGGAGACCAGATTCATCTGAGGAATCATCTTGGGCAATTTCATTATCTGTGGCAGTACTGTCCTTACTTTGTTTGGACGCTATGGCACAATTATCACACAATTTTGAAGGGGGAGACACATTGGCTTTCATACATATAGAACATAGCTTATCTGAAGGCACAGACATGTTAAAAAGGCTTAAACTTGTCAATAAAGCACAAAAACCGTTTTAAAACAAAACCGTTACTGTCTCTTTAAATTTTAAACAGAGCACACTTTATTACTGAATATGTGAAAAAATATGAAGGAATTGTTCAAAATTTACCAAAATTTCACCAGTGTCTTAAAGCATTAAAAGTATTGCACACCAATTTTCAGAGCTTTAACCCTTAAAATAAAGAAACCGGAGCCGGTTACAGATTTAACCCCTATACAGTCCCAGCAACAGCCTTTGCTGTGACTTTACCAAGCCCAGAGGGGAATACGATACCAAATGACGCCTTCTAGGAACTTTTCCAACTACTTTCAGGTCCTCACACATGCATCTGCATGTCTTGCTCTCAAAAACAACTGCGCAGTAATGGCGCGAAAATGAAGCTCAGCCTACAACTGGGAAGGCCCTTCCTGACTGGAAAAGGTGTCTAACATAGTGCCTGACGTTAAAAAACGTTCCCCAAGTTTATAAGTGTGAATTATCAGCATAAACATGTATAAAATGTCCAAATAAAGCAATCGATTTAGCCCATAAAAGTGTCTACCAGTTTTATAGCCCATATTAAGCCCTTTATTCTGTTTGAGACTAAGAAAATGGCTTACCGGTCCCCATGAGGGGAAATGACAGCCTTCCAGCATTACACAGTCTTGTTAGAAATATGGCTAGTCATACCTTAAGCAGAAAAGTCTGCTAACTGTTTCCCCCAACTGAAGTTACTTCATCTCAACAGTCCTATGTGGAAACAGCAATCGATTTTAGTTACTGTCTGCTAAAATCATCTTCCTCTCACAAACAGAAATCTTCATCTTTTTCTGTTTCAGAGTAAATAGTACCTACCAGCACTATTTTAAAATAACAAACTCTTGATGGTAGAATAAAAAAAAACTACAACTAAACACCACATACTCTTAACCATCTCCGTGGAGATGTTGCCTGTGCAACGGCAAAGAGAATGACTGGGGTGGGCGGAGCCTAGGAGGGACTATATGGCCAGCTTTGCTAGGACTCTTTGCCATTTCCTGTTGGGGAAGAGATATTCCCACAAGTAAGGATGACGCCGTGGACCGGACACACCAATGTTGGAGAAATAATATCTGTATAATCATAGTCGCAATAATTTGCTGGATATAATTAGGGTACAGGTAATTATTCCACTTTAGAAAGGATTTTTTAGCACTTTACAATGGTTACAATAGTTAGCAAAGAATCTCAGCTTCAGTATGGATAGCAGAGATAATCTTGCGCTTTTACAGCTAAGTAATATGCTAATACATTAGGCAGCAATGCTTTGATACACTGTGTACTGATTATTGCAACAGCAATCTTAACTAAAACTGTGTTATCGTTCTGGCTAGGGATATGCGTTAATATCCACAGCATGTTTAAGATTAAAATATAAAATACAGATCTATAGCAAGATCAACAAGGAATAGACCTTCTACAACAAGAGCTTACCATAAACACCTCAATGCCTAAAATTAAAATCTCTTCAGAATTTAGCAAGAAAGGCAGTCAGGTCATACTGAAATAATATTCAATAAATATTACCTTTCAATATAACAGGTAATAGAACTTACTTCCTAGTATAATATATTTAAAAACTATGTATTAAGAGCCTATTGATTAATATATCAAGGCACATGAAAAAGCTGCTTCTATCTAATCCACGGAGGAAGTAAAATACCTTCTAAAAAACGAAATACCCACTAATCTACTCTAATATGATTCAAGATGATATAATTTGACGTGAAATCTGGACACAACCTATTCACATACATATCAAATTTCTTCTAATATCCCTGATAAACTCACACCTCATAATTACATACTCCGTTATCACATTATTAACCCCTTAATGACCACAGCACTTTTCCATTTTCTGTCCGTTTGGGACCAAGGCTATTTTTACATTTCTGCGGTGTTTGTGTTTAGCTGTAATTTTCCTCTTACTCATTTACTGTACCCACACATTATATACCGTTTTTCTCACCATTAAATGGGCTTTCTAAATATACCATTATTTTCATCATATCTTATAATTTACTATAAAAAAATTATAAAATATGAGGAAAAAAATGGAAAAAAAACGCAGTTTTTCTAACTTTGACCCCCAAAATCTGTTACACATCTACAACCACCAAAAAACACCCATGCTAAATAGTTTCTAAATTTTGTCCTGAGTTTAGAAATACCCAATGTTTACACGTTCTTTGCTTTTTTTGCAAGTTATAGGGCAATAAATACAAGTAGCACTTTGCTATTTCCAAACCACTTTTTTTCAAAATTAGCGCTAGATACATTGGGACACTGATATCTGTCTGGAATCCCTGAATATCCCTTGACATGTATATATATTTTTTTAGAAGACATCCCAAAGTATTGATCTAGGCCCATTTTAGTATATTTCATGCCACCATTTCACTACCAAATGCGATCAAATAAAAAAAAATGTTCACTTTTTCACAAATGTTTTCACAAACTTTAGATTTCTCATTGAAATTATTTACAAACAACTTGTGCAATTATGGCATACATGGTTGTAAATGTTTCTCTGGGATCCCCTTTGTTAAAAAATAGCAGACATATATGGCTTTGGCATCGCTTTTTGGTATTTAGAAGGCCGCTAAATGCCGCTGCGCACCACACGTGTATTATGCCCAGCAGTGAAGGGGTTAATTAGGGAGCATGTAGGGAGCTTGTAGTTTTAATTTTAGCTTTAGTGTAGTGTAGTAGACAACCCAAAGTATTGATCTAGGCCCATTTTGGTATATTTCATGCTACCATTTCACCGCCAAATGCGAACAAATAAAAATAAAACGTAAAATTTTCCCAATTTTAGGTTTCTCACTAAAATTATTTACAAACAGCTTGTGCAATTATGGCATAAATGGTTGTAAAAGCTTCTCTGGGATCCCCTTTGTTCAGAAATAGCAGACATATATGGCTTTGGCTTTGCTTTTTGGTAATTAGAAGGCAGCTAAATGCCGCTGCGCACCATACGTGTATAATGCCCAGCAGTGAAGGGGTTAATTAGGGAGCTTTTAGGGAGCTTGCAGGGTTAATTTTAGCTTTAGTGTAGGTATCAACCTCCCACATGACACATCACACCCCCAGATCCCTCCCAAACAGCTCTCTTCCCTCCCCCACCCCACAATTGTCCCCGCCATCTTAAGTACTGGCAGTAAGTCTGCCAGTACTAAAATAAGAGGGGTTTTTTTTTGGGGGGGGTTAAATAATAATTCTGTTCTGTAGTATCCTCCCTTAGCCCCCAACCTCCCTGATCCCCCCCAAACAGCTCTCTAACCCCCCTCTCCCTGCCTTATTGCGCCATATTGGGTACTGGCAGCTGTCTGCCAGTGCCCAGTTTGAAATCAAATATGGTTATTTTTATTTATTTTTAAAAAAATACTGTTTTCTGTAGTGTAGCTGCCCTCCCTCAACCCCCAACCCCTGCCAGATATGCTAAATATTTTTTAAATGCCCACCCTCACTCCCACCGAGTACCACCTTGTGCTCCCACCATTGTTCCATAGTGTAGGTTCCCACCCGCCCACGCGCGCGCACTCGATCCCGCCCCCCTTCCGACCGATGGCCACCCACCCGCCTCCCTGGGTAAGCTCCCACCCACCAACGAACATGGCCATCAATGGCCGATGCAGAGAGGGCCACAGGGTGGCTCTCTCTGCATCGGACAGCTAAAAAATGTTATAGCAGGATGCCTCAATATCGAGGCATCACTGCTATAACATGAAAGCAGTTGGAAGTGATCAGGATCGCTTCCACTGCTTTCAAAGACCAACGAAGTACGGGGTACGTCCTTGGTCATTAACTGCATTTTTTTGCAGGACGTACCCCATACGTCGTTGGTCGTTAAGGGGTTAATAAAAGGTATTCACTTGGCATATTTATTTTTAACACTATTATGTTCTAAATGATATAGTAACCTAATAACTGTGTCACAATATAGATGCTACACTCTGCTCATCATCTTATTATTTTCCTCAATTTCACATTTATATCGATTAGCACCAAATTCACCCATCACCTTTTTAATTTCACATTCATATCGGTGAGCACCCAATTTTACCTCTCACTGGGCCCCTACCTCAACACTTTTGGTTCCCTTGTAGTATTTGCACATCACCTATTATTAGATACAATTTTTATTGAAACTGCAATCCGTTGATAACAGTAGATAAAGAGTAGATAAAGAGTATAGTTTCTAAGTCCCCAGAAGGATTAATCATGAAGTATCTATGATTAAATCTTGAAAAAAAAAAATTATATTATATATATATATATATATATATATATATATATATATATATATATATATATATATATATATATATATATATATATACCCTATTGTCTATTCAAGACAGACATATCCCCATTTTCACCGCATTTATAAATAGGTAGTCAAGGCAGAATGAATGTTATCTGATCCAACTGAGAAGTGGATAAAAGACAAACATTATCTGATCATGGATTGGACAAAAGTGAAACTACAGTCCATTGGACAGCAATGTTATGATAGAGGCGGAGCTACGCACGCAATAAATATCCATGCCTAACGTCACGCCTGTACCCTTTGAGAAAGCCAAAAGTGGAGAAACATGTCAGGGCATAGGGAGTTCTAATGCCATTTGCATTGTTTTAAATTTGCAAGGAGATCTGTTTACTACGTACATGTATAGATGGGCTCTAATTTTGTAATTCTAAACACGTTGCGGATGTTGGTGCGTTTTATTTGTTATATAATATATTCCATCTAGCTGTTTATTAACACATTATGTACCACGGTTAAGTATTGGTGGGATGTAAAGGCTATTAGCACAGACAGAGGTTAATACCGGCATTGAACAAACATCAACAGTAGCACACATTTAATAGATGCAAAATAATACAGGATTTGTATCCGTTTAGATAAGTAATTTTGAATATTAAACAAACTCGTATGATATCCTAGTTATGCGGACCAAGGTCTATGTGGTGCCTTAGGTCAATTATACAAGCACATTTAAGACGATTACCTGCTAAGAAAGAGTGACTGCCTACAAGGAATATTTAAATCATAAGCTGTGCAGGAAGCACAGCACACTGTTATATCCAAACGTGGCATTTCACTAACAGATTAATCTTAGACACAATGTGGATATTAACACATATCCCTAGCCAGATCGATCACACAGTTTAGTTAAGATTGCTGTTGGAATAATCAGTACACAGTGTATCAAAGCATTGCTGCATAAATGTATTAGCAGATTATTAGACAGTCACTTAGCTGTAAAAGCGCAAACGACTTATTCACTAAGATTAAGGCAGGTATTTTTTAATTTTAAACTACAGTCACCACTGCACCCTATGGTTTCCCCTTTCTCTGCTTGTTTTCGGTCAAATGACTGGATATGGTAGTGAGGGGAGGAGCTATATAGACAGCTCTGCTGTGGGTGTCCTCTTGCAACTTCCTGTTGGGAATGAGAATATCCCACAAGTAATGGATGATCCGTGGACTGGATACACCTTACAAGAGAAATAACTGACATTCTAGGCTAGAATAAACATACAAGATTGCAACCTCCCTTAACATTGTTATATGGTCCTAACCAGACCCTCTCCTTTGTGTTTTTAAGTTGTGTATGTGTGTGATTAGATTATTAGTGTATTTTAACGATTCCAATAAAGGTTATTTTTTTAAACAAGTGTATCTCTACTAGCCATTTACTCTGTTCTCTAATTTAACAGCCTACCAGGAACGTGAGTGTTTTGTAAGTGTACACTATTATCAATTCCATACTGATTTTTTCTAGCCTATTCCAATCCAGTACACAGCACCCCAGCCTATCCATTATTCTGGCCTGCAGTCTAATTTACAGGACATTGATAAGAAGATACCAGCGTGTATATATATATTCCTCAATAGTATCTTAAGTAGTGCCATTAGTACCCTCCTTTTTTTCTTGAAGGTCTCACTAGGTCCCTGATCTGCCACTCCTGACTTCTTTAAATCTACCTGTAAAAAATATATGAAAAGGACTTACCCTCCAGGGTCTTCTGCTGTCGAGCAGTTACAGCAGCTTCAGGTTTTAAAGTCCTCTCTGATAGCCGACAGGGACCTGAGGAAAAAGATAGAGCAGAGTAACCAACTGTGGCTTTCTATGAAGAGGTAGCAATAATGTTATAAACAAAAGCAAAGACAACCTAACCGCTTTCCAACTGATAACAGCCACCATTACTCTTACTAAACAGATTGACATTGTCACAAAATAGCCCCTAATCCTTGCTTGCAGAGAAAAGTACCCATAAAAAGGATTACATTTTTTCAGACACCGTCTACGCACAACCTCCATTGACATAGGCAAAGAGAATGACTGGGGGTTATAGGTAAGGCAGTTATACTTAACAGCTTTGCTGGGGTGCTCTTTGCCTCCTCCTGCTGGCCAGGAGTTGACAATCCCACTAGTAATTGGAATGACGTTGTGGACTCTCCATGTCATAGGAAAGAAAAGTAAAATAAAAGTAAGTCACCTCTACCCTGCTTAGGCTGGGTTGCTCACCCTCTCCTAGTAGCTCAGGCTAGATGAAGTCGTAGGGAACTGAACTTTTCTGATGTTTCAACTGTTGATTGTTACATTGTTTAACCAATTTTAACATTGATTAATAGTTACACATTTAGATAACTGGATTTTATTGTCTTATAAGATTTTCACTTATTAAATTTAATAAATTGTAATATTTTTCCTAGTTTCATTTTTAGATTTATTATATAGTTAGCTGTTAGTGCACTCTTTAAACACATCCTTTTGATTATTTTTATTGCGTGATAAGCATATATCACTTTAAGAGTTGCCACACTATACAAAAGGGTTATATTTTTGTTGTTTATAGATTAAGTAGTCGATGGACTTCCCTCTGACCGCAACACAGCTCTAAGATTAATCAAACGGCTCCGCAATCACTCTGCAGGAGGAAATGAGGCCGGTCACATGGGGCGCAATATAAGCCCGCCTCCACTACCAGTCTAAGAGAGCAAAAATATCATACCAATTTTGCTAGAGCAACGCTTCATGTTCCTGCTTTGCATGGCTTCAGTATGAAGCTAAGCAGTTGGTATCATGCAGGAGGATACATAAAGGAGGGTCAAGGCTGTTAATACATCCGTGCGTTGCTGCAATCCTCCTAAAGCGGTTTCAAAGTGGGGTAATTTGCACACAGATATGTTTCCAAATGTGCCTTCCTTTATCGGAGTACTCACGGTCACCACCTCTGACTCACTACCACCGCTCCTCCAGATTCTAGCCAGTCAGATACTCCGTCCCACAAATCCACTCTCTGGACCACACAGACCGGCATCCCTTCACAGCCAACGACTCATCCACCAAACTGTCACGCTCACGGAGCTCCAATAGGCGTGATCAATGCTACATGTGTTTCACCCAAAACTGAACTTCAACCTGAATGACCCCACTCACCATTGATATCCAAAAATTTGCAGGACTGTGATCTCTAACATGAGTGCTTAAATTTTGAGCTAACTAGGGAAATACATGTGTCTTTTTTTGTGTTTGATGTTTGGACACAACGCTATTAATCCCACTGATTTCGGAGGGTAATAAATTCTGTGTTATACAGATGAAAGCAGTCTGTTGTCTAGATCAATTAGTAATTTATCTGGTTGTTGATTACTTTCTGGTTCACGAGTGAGTGCTGGTCTAAGGTTTCCCCTACATGTATTCTTTTTCAATTTTTATATATTGATCTATCTATACTGTATATAGTTATAATCAAAATTATTCAACCCCCATTGCAATTCAGGTTTATTGTATTGTCAGTTTGCAATGAACAAAAAAATTCAAGTAATAAAGGAAGCAGCGCTAAAAAGCAATTGGAGGTTAAACTAAAAATTAATAAACTAATTAATTTAAAGAATAAAATAGTAAAGTTCAACACATCATTTATTAATACACATCATATTTTAAAACAAAACAAAATGTACAATACCTGATTTACCTGATAAATGTATTTATTTCCGGATACGGTGAGTCCACGGCTTGAGTAATTACTGTTGGGAATATCACTCCTGGCCAGCAGGAGGAGGTAAAGAGCACCACAGTTAAACTGCTAAGTATCACTCCCTTACCCACAACCCCCAGTCATTCGACCAAAGGGAAATGGAGAAAAAGGAGTAACAAGGTATAGAGGTTCCTGAGGTTATAGTCAAAAGAACAACTGTTTTAAAATAAAGGGTGGGGCCGTGAACCATATCCGGAAAGAAACACATTTATCAGGTAAGCATAAATGTTGTTTTTCTTTCTTTAGATATGGTGAGTACACGGCTTGAGTAATAACTGTTGGGAACCAATACCAAAGCTAGAGGACACGGATAAAAAGGGGACGGACAAGACAGGCAGTCCTAAACAGAAGGCACCACCGCTTGAAGAACCTTTCTCCCAAAAGAAGCCTCAGCCGAGGCAAAAAGTATTACATTTGGAAAAAAGATGGAGAAGACCAAATCGCAACCTTGAATATTTGTTTCACAGAAGTTTCATTTTTGAAAGCCCAAGAAGAGGAAACAGCTCTTGTGGAATGAGCCGTAATTCTCTCAGGAGGCTGCTGTCCAGCAGTCTCATAAGCCAAACAAATTATACTTCGTAACCAAAAACCAAAAAGTAGTAGCAGTAACTTTCCGACCTTTACGTTTCCCAGAGAAACAGACAAAGAGGGCAGAGGACTACTGAAAATCCTTAGTTGCCTGTAAGTAGAATTTAAGAGCATGTACAACATCCAAATTTTGTAACAAACGTTCTTTGGAGGGAGGAGGATTAGGACACAGAGAGGGAACAACAATTTCCTGATTGATATTTCTATTAGAAACAACCTTAGGAAGGAAACCTAACTTAGTACGAAGAACCGCCATATCGGCATGAAAAATAAGATAAAGGGAATCACACTGCAGAGCTGATAGTTCAGACTCTTCAAGCAGAATAGATAGCAACAAGAAACAAAACCTTCCAAGATAACAACTTAATGTCTATGAAATGTAACGGCTCAAATGGAGCCAGCTGTAAAACTTTAAAACAAGGTTAAGGCTCCAAGGAGGTGCAACAGAAAGACAGGCCTGATTCTGACCAAGGCCTGACAAAAAGATTGCACATCTGGCACATCCGCCAAACATTTATGTAGTAAAACCGATAAAAGCAGAAATCTGACCCTTCAGGGTACTGACTGCCAATCCCTTCTCCAGGCCTTCCTGAAGAAAAGATAAAATTCTAGGAATTCTAATTCTACTCCAAGAGTAGCCCTTGGATTCACACCAATAAAGATATTTAGGCCATATCTTATGGTAAATCTTTCTAGTAACAGGCTAGCGAGCCTGAATCATGGTCTCAATGACCGACTCAGAAAAACCATGGGAGAAAGAGGACATCTACACTAGGGTCTGCAAACCAGATCCTGCAAGGCCATGCAGGCGCTATTAGAATCACTGACGTCCTTTAATGTTTGATACGAGCAATGACTTGTGGAAGGAGAGCAAACGGAGGAAACAGGTATGCCAACCTGAAAACCCAAGGAACCGCCAGAGCATCTATCAGAATGGCCTGCAGATCTCTTGACCTTGAACCGTACCTTGGAAGCTTGGTGTTCTGATGGGACGCCATCAGATCTAACTCCGGCACCCCCCATTTGAGGACTAAGCTGGAAAACACCTCAGCATGGAGTTCCCACTCCCCGGGATGAAAAGCCTGTCTGCTCAGAAAATCCGCGTCCCAGTTGTCTACTCCTGGAATGTAGATGGCAGATAGAAAGCAATTGTGGGTCTCTGCCCACTGAAGAATCTGAGTAACCTCCATCATGGCTAAGGAACTCAGAGTTCCTCCCTGGTGATTGATGTAAGCCAAAGAGGTTATGTTCTCTGACTGGAACCTGATAAACTGGGCAGAAGACAACTGAGGCCAATCCAATAGAGCACTGTTAATCGTCCTCAACTCCAAGATGTTGATGGGAAGAGCAGACTCCTCCAGAGTCCAAAGGCCCTGAGCTTTTAACAAGTTCCAGACTGCTCCCCAACCCAGCAGGCTGGCGTCCGTGGTCACGATCATCCAGTAAGGTCTCCGAAAGCATGTGCCCTGAGACAGATGTTCCTGAGAAATAAACCACGGGAGAGAATCCCTTGACGACTGATCTAACTATTCCATTGTCTAAGCATGCACAACTGGAGAGCTCTCAAATGGAATTGAGCAAAAAAAAATGATGTCCATGGAAGCCATATTACCTCCATACATTGAGCCACTGAAGGATGAGCAGTAGCCTGAAGAGAGAGGCAAGAGGAAATTATTTTGTTTTTCCTGACCTCGTCAGAAAAATCTTCATCAATAGAGAATCTATTATGGTCCCTAAGAACACTACTCTTGTAGCAGGGGAAAGGGAGCTTTTTTCCAGATTCACATTGCATCCGTGGTAACGAAGAAAAGACATACAAAGAAGAAGTGCGGGACAGAAGCGCTCCACAGGCTGGAGCTTACCAGAAAAAAGTAACAAAATGAGTGTTTTGATTAATTTGTATGTGCTATTGTAATATTTGATAGTAGATGTTAATAATAAATCAAATATTGCTCATATGTAGACTTAATGAGACAAAAGAATGTGTTTCTCCAAGTGAAAAATAAAAAACAATCAATTTATTAAAATCCTAGAAATTGCTAATATAACACACTAAAAATGCTATTGGATGCCGGCATCTATAATATTCATTACAAATAATATTGCGCACACCTCTGTATTACCACAACAAGGTTATAAATAGCAATATTGTAGCGTTAATATGTATCATATACTGTTTTAAAATCACAACATAAAATGTCTGGCCCGCATTAGGGGACTTAATAGTTCATTGGTGTATAGTGTTTATAGCGTTAATCTTACACCAGTTCCGGGAGTATGCTCTTCGGCTGTGCACAGCTTTAAAAGTATTATGTAAGTCACAGTACTCCGCTACACAAACATGTATTGGCAGTCCGTTGGGAGCTCCGATAAGATGGTGACGTCAGGTCTCTTCCGGTCCAATCAGTAAGCGCTGTGGATTTCTCGCCCAATTTTGAAAGCTCCTGTGTCGAACACAGAGGGAATCCTAGATTTCAGTTTAAGTTCCAAAGATGTTTGTTCTATATAGAACTTTGAGGCATAAACTGTATGAATATCAATGGCAGTTCCTTTTCGAGATATCTTTGATCCTCAATGCTACATAGGGCCTAATCCAGGTAGGCAATATAAAAGTATAACACTTGGAGCAGGAATTACACTTATAGTTTGTATCTACAAAGTATAACACAAACAAAGTACCTGCAAGGTGTTAACTAATACAATAGAGAAAAACACACCAAGTAACAGGAATTATTCATATGTCCAAACAGCGATATTTTCAAAGTTATGGGGATGAACCTGCTTGTTACGAGTGGGTATATTTTAGTACAGACAGTAAAACTAAATTCTACGCGTTTCGGTAGTCACAGCTACCTATTTATCAAGTTCTTGATACTAACCCCTTCGACTTTGGGTACAGTATACCAAGGGTCTTTAATGGAGTCCTTAACAGGAAACCTTTTCTTTAAAATGGGAGACGGGGGGGAAAAAAAAAAAAAAGACACCCCTGGTTTCTGCCATTCCTGTGAGATAATCTTCCTAGCACAGCCCGGCACAGGAAAAACCTCTGAAGTGGAAGGCTCAAAGAAACTTTTAAGTTTACTAGATTTCTTAAGAGTGACTACGACATTGGTATAGAAGTCATCTAAAGTAGCCAAAACCTCCTTTAAACAATACACAAAGCTGTTCAAGCTTAAATCTGAAGGATACCACCTCAGTCTCAGAAGAAGGAATTATAGTGTCCGAATCTAAGATTTCACCCTCAGAAAGTCCCGATGTATCTTTCTCATCAGACTTATGAAAAAGGGCAACTTGGGAAGAAGAACTGAGGGCAGACACCTTACTTTCTGAATTTCTAGATTCCTGTAATCTGGGAATGGCAGCTGATTCTTGCAGATACTGCTGAAGATACCTGGGCAGCAATTTCTGCTTTTAAATAAACTCCACTAAGAGTTAGAGGAACCGCAGGGCACTGCATGTGACGCCATTGAGGCTTGGGACGTAGCAGGAGAAAGTGGAGGTATTATTTCAACAGCATCATCCTGAGAGACATTAGGCTCAAACATTTTACCTTTATTTTGCAAGTTTTTCTTGACACATGAAGAACAAAATTGCATAGGAGCTGCAATTTGTGCATCTAAACATGATAAGCATGAATTCATGAGAGCAGGCTCTTGCTCCATATCAGACATGTTGTGAAACAGTAAATAAACTTGTACAGATAACTTTCAAAGATTTTAATATTCAATTAAAATAAGCCAAGGAAAAAATACACTTTAAAAATGTTATCCCAAATTAGGATCGATCCCCAGCTAAAATTATATGAGAAAAGTTAAGAAAAAAACAATAATCATCAAATAAACTTCTAATATACCCCCCGAGCAACCCCACACCTCAATTACTAAGGTGCTTTACCGCTACTAATTAAGACAAGATCAACCAGAAATGGAGAAAAACAACTTTTTCCTCAAAAACGTTATGAAGTAAAGCCAGTCTGTGTGACCGCAAATGCCAAGCTCAAATTACTGCTGCGACACAGAGAGGCACTAAAAATAGCTTCCTGGTACACTGAGTACCAGAAATATCTGGTTTTTCAAACCGGAAAGTTTAAAATGTTGCATCGTTGTATTTTAAAGCAATGGTTTCAGTTTAAACTTGTATTGTGTTATCAAGTAAATATGTGTCAGAAAATAAAGCCTAATAAAAACATTTTACCCTTTCTTTTTAAAAGTTTAAATGTTAGTCTCACACATGCTACAGTGCCTGCTTCATGCCCCAGTGCAACCCATACAACAGGATTATCTATGTCCCAATAAAAAAGCAGTGTATAAATTTGTTAAAGGGACACTGAACCCAATTTTTTTTATTTTGTGGTTCACATAGAGCATGCAATTTTAAGCAAATTTCTAATTTACTTCTATTATCAATTTTTCTTTGTTCTCTTGCTATCTTTATTTGAAAAAGGCATCTAAGCTTTTTTTTGGTTCAGAGCTCTGGACAGCAATTTTTTACTGGTAGATGAATTTATCCACCAATGAGCAAGAACAACCCAGGTTGTTCACCAAAAATGGGCCGGCATCTAAACTTACATTCTTGCATTTCAAATAAAGATACCAAGAGAATGAAGAAAATTTAATAATAGGAGTAAATTAGAAAGTTGCTTAAAATTTCATGCTCTATCTGAAAAAAATGGGTTCAGTGTCCCTTTAAGTGCATGGTCTCCCCAACTGGAAGAAAAAGCACTTGCCTGTTCCGAAGCACTTACCTGCTCTGCTGTCCGGCATGTAGACAGTTATAAGGTATGAGAAGACAAAGTTCTTCACAGAGACCTTGAAAATAAAGAACAGAGTAGCCAACTCTGGCTTTCTAAACTAGGGCAGCAATTGTTAGGAAAACGCAGTAAGTACCTCTTTACAAGTTTCTAACTGCTTTAAAGCCACCAATACCCAACCGGAATGACGTGGAATACGGCTATACCGCAACACTTGCCGTGGACTCACCATATCTTAGGAAAGAAACAAATTGTATGCTTACCTGACAAATGTATTTCCGGATATGGAGAGTCCACAACGTCATTCAATGAGAATAGGTAGGTAGAATTTTAGAGCACGCACAACATCCAAGTTGTGCAACAGACAAGAGAAGGAACAACAATTTCCTGATTAATATTTCTATCCAAAACCACTTTAGGAAGAAACCACAATTTAGTACGAAGAACCGCCTTATCCGCATGAAAGATAAGGTTAGGGCAAATCACACTGCAAAGCCGAGAGTTCTGAAACTCTCCGAGCAGAAGAGATAGCAATAAGAAACAAAACCTTCCAAGATAGCAACCTAATATCTATAGAATGCATTGGCTCAAATGGAGCCTGCTACAAAACTTTAAGAACAAGATTAAGGCTCCAAGGAGAAGCAACAGGTTTAAACACAGGCCTGATTCTGACCAGGACCTGACAAAAAGATTGAACATCTGGCACATCCGCTAGACGCTTGTGTAACAAAATAGATAATGCAGAAATCTGACCTGTCAGAGAACTGACTGACAACCCTTTCTCCAGACCTTCCTGGAGAAAAGACAAAATTCTAGGAATCCTTACCCTACTCCAAGAGTAGCCCTTATATTCACACCAATAAAAAGGTATTTACACCATACCTTATGGTAAATTTTTTGAGTAACAGGCTTGTGAGCCTGGATCATGGTCTCAATGACCGACTCAGAAAATCCACCACTAAGAAAATCCACAGAACTAAGCATTCAATCCCCAAGCATTCAGCTTCAGAGATACAAGATTTGGATGGTCCTTCCTCAGAGGCAACCTCCAAGGCGGCCGAGATGACATCTTCACTAGGTCTGTGTCACGGATATCGGGCTGCAAGGGTTAAACTCCCACCCCCCTACAACCTCACTGTCACGGATATTGGGCTGCAGGGGTTGAACTCTTACCCCCCTTTTTTGGTTGGAGTATAAGGTGACAGCCCAATTCATTATTTGCCTGTCCCAACCCCCCCCCTAGACTCAGAATGTTTGAGATTATTGCAACCACCTGCTGTTATGTGTCTGTAAATTCAGTCTAGGTGTGAGACACAGAGGAGATTACACACAGCACAGACAATGGAATGCTGAGACCTCCTGCTGTTATGTGCCTTTCTGTTATTGTACGAGTCATCCATTGTCCTTTTGTGATTAGAATCTTGTTTAACTAACCATTGTCTGATGTTTGTCTCATTGTATAATATTTGTTATAACTACCCCCCTTTTCTGTTGGAAATGTATAAAAGCTGTGTTTTCTGTGAAATAAAGCAGTTCTTACTTCACCTGAATGCTAGTCTGTCTAGTCATCTAGGTGGGCTCCTGCTAGAATCATTTTCTTGGGCTACATAGCTGGAGTCACCAGGGAGGAAGAAGGACCCGTTAGGCGGAGCTACCCAGTCGGGGTAGCCGGGGTATCCGTCACATTGGCAGCGGTGGGATGCTTCCAACTTCCTGGGACATTCAAACCACCAGCTAGAATTATTATTGAATGGAGACTCGAGGGAAAACTGCGGGTACCAGGAGCAGAACTACCCCCCACCAGAGAAATGCTGGGGGAGGACCAGGCAGCCGGTGGGTGGGATGATGACCAGGGCAATGAGCCATCCATTACAGCTCCAAGTACAGAATCCACCCCGGGGACACCCACGTCCGATATACAGCGGGAAGTGCAGTGGCGGATAGCGTGGTATGACACCCGGCCATCAGAGGAGGTCATCACCAAGATAGTCTCCGATGTAACCCAGCTCAAGTTAGCAGAAATCCACCAGTCCATAGGAGGGGCTCCATCCGCCCATGGAATGCAGGCTCCCCGACAGCCCAAGCTACCCCATTGGGCCTTCCGAGTCTATAAGGAAGAGGAGGAGGATATTGACTGTTATCTTCAGGTCTTTGAGACCCAATGCGAACTACAAGGGGTAGCCTATGCCGACAGACTGTCTGTCCTGATCGGTAAATTGTCAGGGTGGGCTTTGGCAGCTTTCACGCTACCCCTTCTGAGGACCAAAAGGATTATAACAAAGTGAAAGACCGTATCCTTGCCTGATATGGGCTCACGCCAGAGGCCCACAGGCAGAAATTCCGGGCACTAAGGAAGCAGGACAGACAGCCTTTCACAGAATGGACCCACCAATTCACCTGGTCGATGACTTCCTGGCTAACCGACTGCAAGGCCACTACTGGGGCCGAAGTGGCACAGCTATTCCTACCGGAGCATTTATATAACCATGTTCCAGTCGAAATTAAAGAATGGGTCCATGACCGTCAGCCCACCACAGCAGACCAGGCGGCCGTCCTGGCCGAACAATACGCAGATGCCCGCCGCCAAGTTCGCTCTGCCCCGCAATCGACTCCCCGTCCGGCTTCGGTTGTAGCCCAACCCCCAGCGGTTACCACTAAGCCCCCAGGACGCCCGGCCTTTGTCCCTCCGGCCGGAGTCAGTGACTCCTAGGGATGTTTCTCCTGCAGCACCCCGGCCACTTCAGGCGGGAATGCCCGCATCGGGCCCGACAGCAGCCGGCAGCCCAGCCAAGACACCCCCAGCTAACAGCTTGGGTAAGTGCTCCAGCCCCGACCTACCCAGCCGCTGCCCACTACGCTTATGCACCGGCATTGGCTGACTACCCTGAATGGGCTGAAGAGGAGGTTGGCACTCTAGAAGAAGCCCACCTTGTGTCTACCGACAACCGTCAGCACCACTGCCAGCCCGTTTGGGTCAATGGAAAGGCGGCCCAGGGATTACGGGACACCGGATCCACCATCACCCTGATCCAGCCTCATCTGGCCTCCGCTTCTACCGCTACTGGAAGAACCCTTGCGGTTTGAGTGGCCAGAGGTGCCACTGTACAAATCCCTATGGCCTGTGTCCATCTGGTTTGGGGCACTGGAGCCCGTACTGTGGACGTGGGCATTATGCCAGATCTTGCCGCAGAGGTTCTACTAGGAAACGACCTCTGTCTACTTGTCTCCACCTTTTTGGGGGATACTACCCTGGACACCTGCCCATTGACCACCCGCAGGCAAGCTCAGCGTCAAGCCAACACACCGCAGCTGGGGACCCAGGTAAGACCTCCCACCCCGACTCCTTCCTTCTCTGACTCCCTACCCTTACCCCCCAATGCCCAACCCTGGTCCCTGCCCTCCTTCCCGACCAACTATCCTGGGCCTCCCCTCTGAATTTGCCCAAGAGACCCTGAGCGACCTGACCCTTGCCCCCTTCCGAGACCGAGTAGGGACTGACCCCCAGGGCCCCGGGGAGGAACAGTTCCAATGGGAAAACAGTCTGTTGTATCAGGTCTCCCGGAGAAAGAAAGGGCCAGTGCCCAAACGCCAGCTGGTGGTACCGAAACGATATCGGTCCGACCTGCTGCAAATAGAGCACAACATCCCCTTGGCCGGGCATTTAGGCAACTCCCGAACACACCACCGCCTTACTCAGGTCTTTTTCTGGCCCAGAATCACAAGAGACATTAGGGAGTATTGTAAGACCTGCGTGGTGTATCTGAAAGTAGGGAAGACCGGGGACTATACGAAAGCGCCCCATAACAATCTCCCAGTTATTGACGAACCCTTTAGCAGAATCGCTGTGGATATAGTAGGGCCCCTACCTCAACCCAGCCCCTCTGGGAAAAAATATACATACTCACGGTAGTCGACTATGCCACTAGGTATCCCGAGGCAATACCTCTGGCGAATATCCAGGCGGAGACGGTGGCAGGTGCTTTGCTCCGGGTATTCACCAGGGTAGGCTGCCCCCGAGAAATGTTCTCCGACCAAGGGACCCAGCTTACAGCGGAGGTCACCCAGAAGTTATGGGAAATGTGTGGGATAAAACCCCTGTATAGTGCCCCATATCACCCCAAGACCAATGGGCTTTGTGAACGGTTTAACGGGACACTGAAGCAATTGCTTTGGACGTTCTCGGCCACTCACAAAGACTGGGATGGAGTTTGGCCCTGCAGCCCTTTAATTTTGACAATCAGTATAGGCCGGGAAAGGGCAATGGGAATGCCGATGGACTTTCCCGGCAGACTGAAATAGAATGCTCGTCGGACAGCCCCAAGTAGACCCGTGTGGATCTAGCCGGGTCTGCCAAACTGGAAGGGGGGAGTTGTCACGGATACCGGGCTGCAAGAGTTAAACTCCCACCCCCATACAACCTCACTGTCACGGATACTGGGCTGCAGGGGTTGAACTCTTACCCCCCTTTTTTGGTTGGAGTATAAGGTGACAGCCCAATTCAGTATTGCCTGTCCCAACCCCCCAACCCCCGCCCAGACTTAGAATGTTCAAGATTATTGCAACCTCCTGCTGTTATGTGTCTGTACATTCAGTCTAGGTGTGAGACACAGAGGAGATTACACACAGCACAGACAATCGAATGCTGAGACCTCCTGCTGTTATTGTATGAGTCATCCATTGTCCTTTTGTGATTAGAATCTTGTTTAACTAACCATTGTCTGATGTTTGTCTTATTGTATAATATTTGTTATAACTACCCCCCTTTCCTGTTGGAAATGTATAAAAGCTGTGTTTTCTGTGAAATAAAGCAGTTCTTACTTCACCTGAATGCTAATCTGTCTAGTCATCTAGGTGGGCTCCTGCTAGAATCATTTTCTTGAGCTACATAGCTGGAGTCACCAGGGAGGAAGAAGGAGCCGTTAGGCGGAGCTACCCAGTCGGGGTATCCGTCACAGTCTGCATACCAGATCTTGCTAGGCCATGCATGAGCTATAAGAATTACTGATGCTCTCTGTCTGATACGAGAAATAACTTTTGGAAGGAGCGCAAACGGAGGAAACAGGTATGCTAGACCAAAATCCCAAGGAACCGCCAGAGCATCTATCAGGGTGGCTTGAGGATATCTTGACCTTGAACCGTACCTTGGGAGTTTGGCGTTCTGCCGAGATGCCATCAGATCCAACTCCGGCATCCCCCACTTGAGGGTTAACCTGGAGAAAACCTCCGGATGGAGAGCCCACTCCCCGGGATGAAATGTCTGTCTGCTCAGGAAATCCGCTTCCCAGTTGTCCACTCCAGGAATGTGGATGGCAGATAGACAAAAATTGTGAGCTTCCGCCAACTGAATAATCCATGCCACCTCCGTCATGGCTAAAGAACTCTGAGTTCCTCCCTGGTGGTTGATGTAAACCACTGAGGTGATGTTGCCCGACTGAAACCAGATAAACTGGGCTAAAGACAATTGAGGCCAAGCCATCAGAGGAGTCCGATTGGTTTATTATTTTAAAGAATTTTTGCATAACGTTAAGCGGCTGTGGTATTAGAAATTCTTAAAGTGACAGTGTATTTAAAACGTATATAATATATAAAAGATACATAGATGACGTATTAATTATCTGGAGAGGGACAGCAGAAAGTTTTTAAAAAGTATTTGACAATATGAATAAAAATGACCTGAATATTCGTTTCCCAAAAGAAATAAGTAATAAAAGGCTGAATTTTCTAGATTTAGAAATTTATATTGAAGATGGCTCTATTAACACTAAAACCTACTTTAAACCGGTAGATAGCAACAACTTCATACATTCAAGTAGTTGCCATCACCAAGCCTGGAAAAATAATATCCCAAAGGGACAAATGATGAGGGTTATGAAAAACTGTAACAGATTTGAGGACTATGATAATCAGTCAAAAATTTTAAAATCAAAATTTGTAGAGAGGGGTTATAGTGACGAATTTGTGGAAAGGATTAGACAAGAAGTGGGGAAGATGGAAAGAAAAACTCTATTAACTAAGAGATCCAAAGAAGATGTACTTATGAAACAAAATAAATTAAACAATCCGTTCATAACTGATTACAACATAAATCATAAAATGACAGAAAAAATAGTGAGAAAACACTGGCATATGCTAAAACAAGACAACATAATTGGTCCTCCAATTACTGAAAGACCCCGTTTCATATATAGAAAAGCAAATCATTTAAAAAATATACTTGCCTCAACCCAAATTAAACAACAAAAAAGACAGATCTAACAGGAAAAGACTTGAAAGGCTTCTTCCCATGTTTTATATATAAATCCTGCAGACATTCAAAAGAAAAGTAAATCAGTCATTTCACATATAAATAAAAAAGAATTTAAAATTCTTGATTACATAAGATGCACTGATAAGAACATTGTATACATGATCCAATGCAAGTGCGTAATGCAGTATGTGGGCAAATCAGAACGACCCTTACGAGAGAGAATACGCGAACATATTTTGTCCATTGAAAATATGGATGAGGATAGAAATAAAGACCTACCAGTCCCGAAACATTTTAAAACTTGTAATAAAGGCAATCTAAAATTCTTCAATTACATGGGCATAGCCAAATTACAAAAACAAAAGAGAGGGGGGGACAATCATAAAAGACTACTACAGTTAGAAAGCAAGTGGATTTATAATTTTAGACACACTGCATCCACAGGGTCTGAATTTAGAAATAGAATTGAGAAGTTTTTTTAATTAAATTTATGTCCTTTGTACAATAAAGAGACAATAAGTTTTAATAAGTTAGGATATTCTTTATATAAGAAACAAGGTCTCTATCTAACACTACTCTATTTTTAAGAAATATATTCAAACCTGATTTACATATATTCCCAACTATTTCCTTCTGATAATCAAAATCTCTCCAGTCCACGATTTTTTAAATAAAATTTGCATGGAGACTTTGATAAAAAATATATATAAAAAATAAGCATTTTAAAATTGCCCGTATTTAAAATGTATATATTACACAACTCTTCAGAAGGACACTTAAATAATGAATAAAGAGCTATTTTCATTCAAACAGTTGCTATCAAACAATTAAAGTATGATACGCTGTCTAAACAAAAATAAAAATGAGATAACCAATCAGAAGTGATTGAGTGGTACAAAAGAGAGGATCTGAGCAGTTCTGTTACAGGTTGAAAAAGGCTCCTCGGAGCTGAAACGCGTTGCTTTCTAAAGACTGCTTTTGCCCAACAGGTGTTTGGAGAACACTGAACCTACACAGAATCAACAGGACCCAAAACATCACCAACCTTTCAATCCCGCAATAGTGGGCGTGCCCGGAACCGGACATGGACTGACTCATTGGCGTCCTAGGAGATATTCACGCCGGAGCTTTGTCTGCACAAACCGGTGCAAGAGTGTGGCTATACACTGCTCTGAATAGAGATTTCTCAATCGGCGACTTGGATATAAAAAAAAAAAAAAAAAACATAATTTATGCTTACCTGATAAATTTATTTCTCTTGTAGTGTATCCAGTCCACGGATCATCCATTACTTATGGGATATTAACTCCTCCCCAACAGGAAGTGCAAGAGGATTCACCCAGCAGAGCTGCTATATAGCTCCTCCCCTAACTGCCATTACCAGTCATTCGACCGAAAACATGCAGAGAAAGGAAAACCATAGGGTGCAGTGGTGACTGTAGTTTAATGGAAAAATTACCTGCCTTAAAGTGACAGGGCGGGCCGTGGACTGGATACACTACAAGAGAAATAAATTTATCAGGAAAGCATAAATTATGTTTTCTCTTGTTAAGTGTATCCAGTCCACGGATCATCCATTACTTATGGGATACCAATACCAAAGCTAAAGTACACGGATGACGGGAGGGACAGGCAGGCTCTTTATACGGAAGGAACCACTGCCTGAAGAACCTTTCTCCCAAAAACAGCCTCCGAAGAAGCAAAAGTGTCAAATTTGTAAAATTTGGAAAAAGTATGAAGAGAAGACCAAGTTGCAGCCTTGCAAATCTGTTCAACAGAAGCCTCATTCTTAAAGGCCCAAGTGGAAGCCACAGCTCTAGTAGAATGTGCTGTAATTCTTTCAGGAGGCTGCTGTCCAGCAGTCTCATAGGCTAACCGTATTATGCTACGAAGCCAAAAGGAGAGAGAGGTAGCCGAAGCTTTTTGACCTCTCCTCTGACCAGAATAAACGACAAACGTTTGTCGAAAATCCTTAGTTGCCTGTAGATAAAATTTCAGGGCACGGACTACATCTAGATTGTGTAGCAGACGTTCCTTTTTCGAAGAAGGATTAGGACACAAAGATGGAACCACAATCTCTTGATTGATATTCCTGTTAGTGACCACCTTAGGTAGGAACCCAGGTTTAGTACGCAGAACTACCTTGTCTGAATGAAAAATCAGATAAGGAGAATCACAATGTAAGGCAGATAACTCAGAGACTCTTCGAGCCGAGGAAATCGCCATTAAAAACAGAACTTTCCAAGATAACAACTTGATATCGATGGAATGAAGGGGTTCAAACGGAACCCCCTGTAAAACATTAAGAACTAAGTTCAAACTCCATGGTGGAGCAACAGTTTTAAACACAGGCTTGATCCTAGCTAAAGCCTGACAAAAAGCTTGAACGTCCGGAACTTCTGACAGACGTTTGTGTAAAAGAATGGACAGAGCTGAAATCTGTCCCTTTAAGGAACTAGCGGATAAACCCTTTTCTAAACCTTCTTGTAGAAAAGACAATATCCTCGGAATCCTAACCTTACTCCATGAGTAACTCTTGGATTCGCACCAATATAAGTATTTGCGCCATATCTTATGGTAAATCTTTCTGGTAACAGGCTTCCTAGCCTGTATTAAGGTATCAATAACTGACTCAGAAAAACCACGTTTTGATAAAATCAAGCGTTCAATTTCCAAGCAGTCAGCTTCAGAGAAATTAGATTTTGATGTTTGAAGGGACCCTGGATCAGAAGGTCCTGTTTCAGAGGTAGCGACCAAGGTGGACAGGATGACATGTCCACTAGATCTGCATACCAAGTCCTGCGTGGCCATGCAGGCGCTATTAGAATCACTGATGCTCTCTCCTGTTTGATTCTGGCAATCAATCGAGGAAGCAACGGGAAGGGTGGAAACACATAAGCCATCCCGAAGGTACAAGGTGCTGTCAAAGCATCTATCAGAACCGCTCCCGGATCCCTGGATCTGGACCCGTAACGAGGAAGCTTGGCGTTCTGTCGAGACGCCATGAGATCTATCTCTGGTTTGCCCCAACGTTGAAGTATTTGGGCAAAGACCTCCGGATGAAGTTCCCACTCCCCCGGATGAAAAGTCTGACGACTTAAGAAATCCGCCTCCCAGTTCTCCACTCCCGGGATGTGGATTGCTGACAGGTGGCAAGAGTGAGACTCTGCCCAGCGAATTATCTTTGATACTTCCATCATTGCTAGGGAGCTTCTTGTCCCTCCCTGATGGTTGATGTAAGCTACAGTCGTGATGTTGTCCGACTGAAACCTGATGAACCCCCGAGTTGTTAACTGGGGCCAAGCCAGAAGGGCATTGAGAACTGCTCTCAATTCCAGAATGTTTATTGGTAGGAGACTCTCCTCCTGATTCCATTGTCCCTGAGCCTTCAGAGAATTCCAGACAGCGCCCCAACCTAGTAGGCTGGCGTCTGTTGTTACAATTGTCCAGTCCGGCCTGCTGAATGGAATCCCCCTGGACAGATGTGGCCAAGAAAGCCACCATAGAAGAGAATTTCTGGTCTCTTGATCCAGATTCAGAGTAGGGGACAAGTCTGAGTAATCCCCATTCCACTGACTTAGCATTCACAATTGCAGCGGTCTGAGATGTAGGCATGCAAAGGGTACTATGTCCATTGCTGCTACCATTAAGCCGATCACCTCCATGCATTGAGCTACTGACGGGTGTTGAATGGAATGAAGGACACGGCATGCATTTTGAAGCTTTGTTAACCTGTCTTCTGTCAGGTAAATCTTCATTTCTACAGAATCTATAAGAGTCCCCAAGAAGGGAACTCTTGTGAGTGGAAAGAGAGAACTCTTCTTTTCGTTCACCTTCCATCCATGCGACCTTAGAAATGCCAGTACTAACTCTGCATGAGACTTGGCAGTTTGAAAGCTTGAAGCTTGTATCAGAATGTCGTCTAGGTACGGAGCTACCGCAATTCCTCGCGGTCTTAGTACCGCCAGAAGAGCACCCAGAACCTTTGTGAAGATTCTCGGAGCCGTAGCCAATCCGAATGGAAGAGCTACAAACTGGTAATGCCTGTCTAGAAAGGCAAACCTTAGATACCGGTAATGATCTTTGTGAATCGGTATGTGAAGGTAAGCATCCTTTAAATCCACTGTGGTCATGTACTGACCCTTTTGGATCATGGGTAAAATTGTCCGAATAGTCTCCATTTTGAACGATGGAACTCTTAGGAATTTGTTTAGGACCTTTAAATCCAGGATTGGCCTGAAAGTTCCCTCTTTTTTGGGAACCACAAACAGATTTGAGTAAAACCCTTGTCCCTGTTCCGACCGTGGAACTGGATGGATTACTCCCATTAATAAAAGCTTTGGAACGCAGCGTAGAAACGCCTCTTTCTTTATTTGGTTTGTTGACAACCTTGACAGATGAAATCTCTCTCTTGGGGGAGAGTATTTGAAGTCCAGAAGGTATCCCTGAGATATTATCTCTAGCGCCCAGGGATCCTGGACATCTCTTGCCCAAGCCTGGGCGAAGAGAGAAAGTCTGCCCCCCACTAGATCCGTTCCCGGATCGGGGGCCCTCAATTCATGCTGTTTTAGGGGCACCAGCAGGTTTCCTGGCCTGCTTGCCCTTGTTCCAGGACTGGTTAGGTCTCCAGCCTTGTCTGTAGCGAGCAACAGATCCTTCTTGTTTTGGAGCAGAGGAAGTTGATGCTGCTCCTGCTTTGAAATTCCGAAAGGAACGAAAATTAGATTGTCTAGCCTTAGGTTTGGCTCTGTCTTGAGGCAGGGCATGGCCTTTACCTCCTGTAATGTCAGCGATAATTTCTTTCAATCCGGGCCCGAATAAGGTCTGCCCTTTGAAAGGTATATTAAGTAATTTAGACTTAGAAGTAACGTCAGCTGACCAGGATTTTAGCCACAGTGCTCTGCGCGCCTGAATGGCGAATCCGGAATTCTTAGCCGCAAGCTTAGTTAAATGTACTACGGCATCTGAAATAAATGAGTTAGCTAACTTAAGAGCTTTAAGCCTGTGTGTAATCTCATCTAATGGAGCTGATTCAAGTGTCCCTTCCAGAGACTCAAACCAAAATGCTGCTGCAGCCGTGACAGGCGCAATGCATGCAAGGGGTTGCAATATAAAACCTTGTTGAACAAACATTTTCTTAAGGTAACCCTCTAACTTTTTATCCATTGGATCTGAAAAGGCACAGCTATCCTCCACCGGGATAGTGGTACGCTTAGCTAAAGTAGAAACTGCTCCCTCCACCTTAGGGATCGTTTGCCATAAGTCCCGTGTGGTGGTGTCTATTGGAAACATCTTTCTAAATATCGGAGGGGGTGAGAACGGCACACCGGGTCTATCCCACTCCTTAGTAACAATTTCAGTAAGTCTCTTAGGTATAGGAAAAACGTCAGTACTCGACGGTACCGCAAAATATTTATCCAACCTACACATTTTTTCTGGTATTGCAACTGTGTTACAATCATTCAGAGCCGCTAACACCTCCCCTAGTAATACACGGAGGTTTTCCAGCTTAAATTTAAAATTTGAAATATCTGAATCCAATCTGTTTGGATCAGAACCGTCAGCCGCAGAATGAAGCTCTCCGTCCTCATGTTCTGCAAGTTGTGATGCAGTATCTGACATGGCCCTAACATTATCAGCGCACTCTGTTCTCACCCCAGAGTGATCACGCTTACCTCTTAGTTCTGGTAATTTAGCCAAAACTTCAGACATAACAGTAGCCATATCCTGTAATGTGATTTGTAATGGCCGCCCAGATGTACTCGGCGCCACAATATCACGCACCCCCCGAGCGGGAGATGCAGGTACTGACACGTGAGGCGAGTTAGTCGGCATAACTCTCCCCTCGTTGTTTGGTGAAATGTGTTCAATTTGTACAGATTGACTTTTATTTAAAGTAGCATCAATACAGTTAGTACATAAATTTCTATTGGGCTCCACTTTGGCATTAGCACATATAGCACAGATGTCTTCCTCTGAATCAGACATGTTTAACACACTAGCAAATAAACTAGCAACTTGGAAATACTTTTCAAGTAATTTACTATAATATGAAAACGTACTGTGCCTATAAGAAGCACAGAAAGAGTTATGACAGTTGAAAGTTAATAAACTGAAAGGTTATAGCATCAAATCTTTGTAAAAAACACAATTTTAGCAAAGGCTTGTTCCCATTAGCGAAGGATAACTAACCCTGATAGCAGAAAAAAAAAAAAAAAAAAAAAAAAGTTACAGAAATAAACATTTTTTATCACAGTCAACTACAATCTCACAGCTCTGCTGTGAATGATTACCTCCCTCAAAACAAGTTTTGAAGACCCCTGAGTTCTGTAGAGATGAACCGGATCATGCAGGAAATACAATGAGCTTCTGACTGAATTTTTTGACCTCCCCCTCACACACAACAGTGAGAGAGATCAGTAAACTGTCATAAATTAAATAAAACAACTGCCAAGTGGAAAAAATAATGCCCAAAACATTTTATTCACCCAGTACCTCAGAAAATGAAACGATTTTACATGCCAGCAAAAAACGTTTAACATAAATTAAGTGTTATTAAAGAGCCTGTTGCCAGTCCCTGCAAATTAGGCTAAAGACTTATGCACACAGTATAATTCCAGTGAAGTGCCATTCCCCAGAATACTGAAGTGTAAAATATACATACATGACAGCCTGATACCAGATGCTGCTACTGCATTTAAGGCTGAGTTTACATTATATCGGTATGGCAGAATTTTCTCATCAATTCCATTGTCAGAAAATAATAAGCTGCTACATACCTCTTTGCAGATTAATCTGCCCGCTGTCCCCTGATCTGAAGTTTACCTCTCCTCAGATGGCCGAGAAACAGCAATATGATCTTAACTACGCCGGCTAAAATCATAGTAAAAACTCAGGTAGCTTCTTCTTCAAATTCTACCAGAGAAGGAATAACACACTTCGGTGCTATTATAAAATAACAAACTTTTGATTGAAGGTATAAAACTAAATATAATCACCATAGTCCTCTCACACATCCTATCTAGTCGTTGGGTGCAAGAGAATGACTGGTAATGGCAGTTAGGGGAGGAGCTATATAGCAGCTCTGCTGGGTGAATCCTCTTGCACTTCCTGTTGGGGAGGAGTTAATATCCCATAAGTAATGGATGATCCGTGGACTGGATACACTTAACAAGAGAAAAAGGTACCTTACACTGAATATACACAAAGAAAAGGGAAACGATCTGGTAAACTAAACTGCCAAAGACTGTTTGACTATAACATGAACTGAACATCTAATACTATTATGGAGACCTGTGGCTCTTATGCCGGTATTGTTACGTACCCCCAAGGAAGGTCTAAGCAAAATTGTATGACAGTTATACCATATTTATATGTATATGCACTGACAAAATCCTCTATTTAACAATACAATCTGGTATTATTGAGAACAGTGGAAATTACTGGAAAGTTGACATATGATTTTTGCTTTATGTTTTTTGCCAATGAGATTTTAAACCAAACAATATACTTAACTAGTCATTAACTATACACTTTTAGCTTCTGCAGCGTTTTTTAGATAATGTTTTAGTAGTTGGTACCAACATACATGGATAGAAATAACTAGATAGTTTTCATATTGTTGTATTTCTTTTATGTGAATAAAATAAATATATATTTTAACCAGTATTGTTAGTCTATTTTTTAGAAATTTTAATTGTATAAAGATTTATTTATTTTCTATAAGGATACTTTCTATAAGGATATTTTAGCACCCATATAGTGCCACTGTTGTCTGGTAGATTTTTAGCTAGTGTTTTATACACAGGCGCACACATATAAGAAAGGAATTTAAAAAATGTCTACCTTACCGTAACACTTATACACAATTTGGCTGCCAGAAGTCTCTAAAACGATCATATAGTAGATCGACACTTAAGAGACTGAAATTAAATGACGCCACAATGCGAATATCCGACAGCAGAGAGAAGTCAAATGACTGGCAGAGAGAGAAAACTATGTAGCAAGTAAAAGGCGTGCGTTTCCCTCTGCCTACAACAGATGCAAGTAGCTGCAGCTGGTTTCAAACTCAAAGCAGTCTGTCAGTTAGCCTGTTCTAGCTAAGCAAAGAAAACCAACTGCCAAATTTAAGTTCATACATAAATCCCTGTATAAAACATAAGCCACGAACATACTAATAAAGGATTTCAGCAAAATTAGCCCAAAGAGGAAAAATGTCCAAATAAAGGGAAGATCAACCCATATTCTCAACACACATAATGTGCCTGCCCACTATTGCATATGACATATTCTTCTGAAGTGCAAGTATCCAAGACCTATTAGACAAAAGCACTTACCTGCAGTCTAGCTGTCCGACAGCTCTCAAGGCGTGAAAGGACACATAATCCTTACAGAGACCTGTAGAAAAAAAAAGAACAGAGTAATCAATGCTGGCTTTCAGTACCATGGGCAGCAATGTGTTAGGAAACAAAGCAATGACTACCTCACAACTTCCTAACTGCTTAAAAGCCACCACTACTCTACTGAAGAGATTGACGTGGACTAAGCTAAACCCAAATCCTTGCTTGCAGGGAAAACTTCACCTCCTCCATTGACAGAGGTAGAGAATGACTAGGGATCATGTGTAGGGGAGTGACACTTAACAGCTTTGCTGTGGTGCTCTTTGCCTCCTCCTGCTGGCCAGGAGTGATATTCCCACTAGAAATTGTATGACGTTGTGGACTCTCCATATTGTAGGAAAGAAATTGGGGTATATTTATTTTTTTTGCCAATTTTTAGTAGTGTAGTTGCCCCCCCCCTCTCAATACCCTCCCCGATCCCTTTCCCAACATTTATTCTCCCCTCTCTCCTTTATACTTGTGTTGTGCATTATTTAGCGGGCACGCGCGCTCCCAGTTTCTGCAGTGCACTCCAGGAACTGCTCCAGCGAGTGACCCACTCTGCATCGGTTTGCTTAAAAAGGGTATTGCACAATGCCTCAATATTGAGGCATTACTGCAATACCCTGAAAGCGGCTCGAAGCGATTGCGAAGCGACCATTTTTTGTAGAACGTGACTGCCACGTCCTTGGTCGTTAAGGGGTTAAAGTCCATCATTCTACCATGAGAAAGATTATTCACAAGTAGAAAACATTCAAGACAGTTGGCAATCTTCCCAGGAGTGGACATCCAAGCAAATTCATCCCAAGGTCAGACCTCAGAGAAATTGCAAAAAAACAAAGAGTTACATCTTAGACTCTACAGGCCTCAGTTAGCTTGTTAAAGTTCATAACAGTACAATTAGAAAAAGACTGAACATCTATGGTTTGTATGGAAGGGTTGGCAGGAGAAAGCCTCTTCTCTCTAAAAAGAACATGGCGGCATGGCTTAGGTTTGCAAAGTTACATCTGAACAAACCACAAGACTTCTGGAACAATGTCCTTTGGACAGACAAGACCAAAGTGGAGATGTTTGGCCATAATGTACAGCGCCACATTTGGCGAAAACCAAACAGCATATCAGAACAAACACCTCTACCAACTGTCAAGCACGGTGGGGAAGGCGTGATGATTTAGGTTTGTTTTGCAGCCACAGGAACTGGGCACCTTGTAGTCATTGAGTCGACCATGAACTCCTCTGTGTACCAAAGTATTCTGGAATTAAATGTGAGGTGCTCGACAGCTAAAGCTTAGGCAAAATTGGGTCATGCAACAGGAAAATGAGCCCAAGCACACCAGAAAAACACAATTTATGCTTACCTCATAAATTTATTTCTCTTGTGGTGTATCCAGTCCACGGATCATCCATTACTTGTGGGATATTCTCATTCCCAACAGGAAGTTGCAAGAGGAAACCCACAGCAGAGCTGCAATATAGCTCCTCCCCTAACTGTCATAGCCAGTCATTCGACCGAAAACAAGCCGAGAAAGGGAGGAACCATAGGGTGCAGTGGTGACTGTAGTTTAAATTTAAAAATTACCTGCCTTAAAATGACAGGGCGGGCCGTGGACTGGATACACCACAAGAGAAATAAATTTATCAGGTAAGCATAAATTGTGTTTTCTCTTGTAAGGTGTATCCAGTCCACGGATCATCCATTACTTGTGGGATACCAATACCAAAGCTAAAGTACACGGATGATGGGAGGGACAAGGCAGGAACTTAAATGGAAGGAAACACTGCCTGTAAAACCTTTCTCCCAAATATAGCCTCCGAAGAAGCAAAAGTATCAAATTTGCAAAATTTTGAAAAAGTATGAAGCGAAGGCCAAGTCACCGCCTTGCAAATCTGTTCAAAAGAAGCCTCATTTTTAAAGGCCCAAGTGGAAGCCACAGCTCTAGTGGAATAAGCTGTAATCCTTTCAGGAGGCTGCTATCCAGCCGTCTCATAGGCTAAGCGGATTAAGCTTCTTAGCCAAAAAGAAGGAGAGGTTGCCGAAGCCTTTTGACCTCTCCTCTGTCCAGAGTAGACAACAAACCAAGCAGATGTTTGACAAAAATCTTTAGTAGCTTGTAAGTAAAACTTTAAAGCACGGACCACGTCCAGATTGTGTAACACAAGGATGGAACAACAATCTCTTGATTGATATTCTTGTTAGATACCACCTTAGGTAAGAACCCAGATTTGGTACGCAGGACTACCTTATCCGTATGAAAAATCAGATAAGGAGAATCACATTGTAAGGCAAATAACTCGGAGACTCTACGAGCCGAGGAAATAGCTACCAAAAAAAAGGACTTTCCAAGATAAAAGTTTGATATCTATGGAATGAAGAGATTCAAACGGAACTCCTTGAAGAACCTTAAGAACCAAGTTTAAGCTCCATGGTGGAGCAACCGGTTTAAACACAGGCTTGATTCTAACTAAAGCCTGACAAAATGCCTGAACGTCTGGAACATCTGCCAGACGCTTAACTAGCTGACAATCCTTTTTCCAAACCTTCTTGGAGAAAAGATAATATCCTAGGAATCCTGACCTTACTCCATGAGTAACCCTTGGATTCACACCAATAAAGATATCTACGCCATACCTTATGGTAAATTTTCCTGGTGACAGGCTTTCGTGCCTGTATTAAGGTATCAATAACTGACTCGGAGAAGCCACGCTTTGATAAAATCAAGCGTTCAATCTCCAGGCAGTCAGCCGAAGAGAAATTAGATTTGGATAGTTGGAAGGACCCTGAAGTAGAAGGTCCTGTCTCCGAGGCAGAGACCATGGTGGAAAGGATGACATGTCCACTAGATCTGTATACCAGGTCCTGCGTGGCCACGCAGGTGCTATCAGAATCACCAATGCTCTCTCCTGCTTGATCTTGGCAATCAGTCGAGGGAGCAGAGGAAACGGTGGAAACACATAAGTTAGGTTGAAAGACCAGGGCGCTGCTAGAGCATCTATCAGTGTCGCCTTGGGATCCCTGGACCTGGATCCGTAACACGGAAGCTTGGCGTTCTGGTGAGACGCCACGAGATCCAGTTCTGGTTTGCCCCAACGATGAATCAGTTGTGCAAATACCTCCGGATGGAGTTCCCACACTCCCGGATGAAAAGTCTGACGACTTAGAAAATCCGCCTCCCAGTGCTCTACACCTGGGATATGGATAGCTGATAGGTGGCAAGAGTGAATCTCTGCCCAGCGAATTATTTTTGAAACTTCTAACATCTCTAGGGAACTTCTTGTTCCCCCTTGATGGTTGATGTAAGCTACAGTCGTGATGTTGTCCGACTGAAATCTGATGTACCTCAGAGTTGCTAACTGAGGTCAAGCCAGAAGAGCCTTGAATATCGCTCTTAGTTCCAGAATATTTATTGGAAGGAGAGACTCCTCCTGAGTCCACGATCCCTGAGCCTTAAGGGAGTTCCAGACTGCACCCCGACCTAGAAGGCTGGCATTTGTTGTTACAATTGTCCAATCTGGCCTGCGAAAGGTCATACCTTTGGACAGATGGACCCGAGATAGCTACCAGGGAAAAGAATCCCTGGTCTCTTGGTCCAGATTCAGTTGAGGGGACAAATCTGTGTAATCCCCGCTCCACTGACTGAGCATGTATAGTTGCAGCGGTCTGAGATGTAAGCGTGCAAACGGCACTATGTCCATTGCCGCTACCATTTAGCCGATTACTTCCATACACTGAGCCACCGAAGGGCGCGGAATGGAATGAAGAACCCGGCAGGGATTTGATAACCTGGACTCCGTCAGGTGAATTTCAGTCCCTAGAAAGGAAACTCTTGTGAGTGGGGATAGAGAACACTTTTCCTCGTTCACTTTCCACCCATGCGACCTCAGAAATGCCAGTACTACGTCCGTATGAGACTTGGCAATTTGGAAGTTTGACGCCTGTATCAGGATGTCGTCTAAATAAGGGGCTACTGCTACGCCCCGCGGCCTTAGGACCGCCATAAGCGACCCTAGAACCTTTGTAAAGATTCTTGGGGCTGTAGCTAATCCAAAGGGAAGAGTTACAACTGGTAATGCCTGTCTTGAAAGGCAAACCTGAGAAACCGATGATGATCTTTGTGTATCGGAATGTGAAGATAAGCATCCTTTAGATCCACTGTAGTCATATATTGACCCTCCTGGATCAGAGGTAGGATGGTACGAATAGTTTCCATCTTGAACGACGGAACTTTGAGGAATTTGTTTAAGATCTTTAGATCCAAAATTGGTCTGAAGGTTCCCTCTTTTTTGGGAACCACAAACAGATTTGAGTAAAAACCCTGTTCCTGTTCACTCCCATAACTAGGAGGTCTCGTACACAGTGTAAGAATGCCTCTCTCTTTATCTGGTGTGCATATAATTGTGAAAGGTGAAATCTCCCTTTTGGGGGGGAAGCTTTGAAGTCCAGAAGATATCCCTGGGATATAATTTCCAACGCCCAGGGATCCTGAACATCTCTTGCCCACGCCTGGGCGAAGAGTGAAAGTCTGCCCCCTACTAGATCCGTTACCGGATAGGGGGACGTTCCTTCATGCTGTCTTAGAGGCAGCAGCAGGCTTTTTTAACCTGCTTACCTTTTTTCCAGGTCTGGATTGGTCTCCAGACCGTCTTGGATTGAGCAAAAGTTCCCTCTTGTTTATTATTAGAGGAAGTTGATGCCGCACCTGCCTTGAAGTTTTGAAAGGCACGAAAATTAGACCCTAGATTTGGACCTGTCCTGAGGAAGGGCATGACCTTTTCCTCCAGTGATATCAGCAATAATCTCCTTCATACCAGGCCCGAATAGGGTCTGCCCCTTGAAGGGAATGTTAAAGGGCCATAATACCCAAATGTTTAAACACTTGAAAGTGATGCAGCATAGCTGTAAAAAGCCGACTAGAAAATATCTCCTGAACATCTCTATGTAAAAAAGAAAGATATTTTACCTCAAAAGTTCCTCAGTAGCCACCTCCCATTGTAAAGGATTTCTAAGCAGCATTTTAGTGTGTCTGTCCTGGGACATCTGAAGGGATGAGCATCGTGCACTCTCATATTATTTCACCAATCAGGTAAAGGAAGCTTACTATGAAATCTCATGAGATCACAGTAAGAGTTCATGACCTCAGCACTGCTGATGCTGATTGGCTGCTGTTCATTTCTTAATTTTTTTAATTTTTTTACCTGCAGCTGGGAGCAGCTGAGTATAACTTTTTATACAGAACTTACTCTGCTGAGCTGAGGAAATTGTGAGGTAAAATATCTTCTTTTTACATATAGATGCTCAGGTGATATTTTCCTGTTAGCTTTTTACAGTTATACTGCATCAGTTTCAAGTGATTTAGCATATGAGTATTATGTCCCTTTAAGTAGCTTAGATTTTGAAGTCACGTCAGCTGACCATGATTTAAGCCATAGCGCTATGCGCGCCTGTATAGCAAAAACAGAATTCTTAGCCGTTAGTTTAGTCAAATGAACAATGGCATCAGAAATAAAAGAATTGGCTAGCTTAAGTGCTCTAAGTTTGCCAAGTATGTTATCCAATGGAGTCGCTACCTGTAAAGCCTCTTCCAGAGACTCAAACCAGTACGCCACAGCAGCAGTGACAGGGGCAATGCATGCAAGGGGCTGTAGGATAAGAAAATATTTATTCAATAAGGTTTTAAGGTAACCTAATTTTTTATCCATTGGATCTAAAAAAGCACAACTGTCCTCGACAGGGATAGTAGTACGCTTTGCTAGAGAAGAAACTGCTCCCTCCACCTTAGGGACTGTCTGCCATAAGTCCCGTGTGGTGGCGTCTATTGGAAATATTTTTCTAAAAATAGGAGGGGAAGAGAACAGCACACCTGGTCTATCCCATTCCTTATTAATAATTTCTGTAAACCTTTTAGGTATTGGAAAAAACATCAGTACACACCGGCACTGCAAGTATTTATCCAGTCTACACAATTTTTCTGGCACTGGAATGGTATCACAGTCATTCAGAGCAGCTAAAACCTCCCTAAGCAACACGGGGAGGTGTTCAAGCTTAAATTTAAATGTAGAAATATTAGAATCAGGTATCTTCCTGAGTCATTAACATTACCCACTGACTGAAGCTCTCTTTCCTCAGCTTCTGCATATTGTGAGGCAGTATCAGACATGGTTCTTAAAGCGTCAGTATGCTCTGCATTTTGTCTCACCCCAGAGCTACCTCGCTTACCTCTAAGTTCAAGTAGTCTGGCTAATACCGCTGACAGTGTATTATCCATGACTGCCGCCATGTCTTGTAAAGTAAACGCTATGGGCGCCCTAGATGTACTTGGCGCCATTTGAGCGTGAGTCCCTTGACCGGGAGTCAAAGGGTCTGACACGTGGGGAAAGTTAGTCGGCATAACTTCCCCCTCGTCAGATTCCTCTGGTGATAAAAATTTTTAAAGACAGAAAATTATCTTTATTGCCTAAAATGAAATCAGTACATTTGGTACACATTCTAAGAGGGGGTTCCACCATGGCTTTTAAACATAATGAACAAGGAGTTTCTTCTATGTCAGACATGTTTATACAGACTAGCAATGAGACTAGCAAGCTTGGAAAACACTAAATCAAGTTAACAAGCAAATATAAAAAACGGTACTGTGCCTTTAAGAGAAACAAATTTTGTCAGAATTTGAAAAACAGTGAAAAATGCAGTAAATCAAACGAAATTTTTACAGTGTATGTAATAGGCTAGCAGAGCATTGCACCCCCTTGCAAATGGATGATTAACCCCTAAGTTCAAAAAACGGATATAAAAAAAAAAACGAAATAGACGTTTTTTTAACAGTCACAACCAACTGCCACAGCAAGCTGTATCCCTACCTTCCCCAATAAACGACTTTGGAAAGCCTTTGGGCCCTTTAGATATGTCCTATAGCATTCAGAGGGCCTTTGACGGAAACTAGATGTCTTAGTCTGTAATTTTAATTGCTCAAAAAAAAGCTGTAAAAACATAATTTATGCTTACCTGATAAATTTATTTCTCTTGTAGTGTATCCAGTCCACGGATCATCCATTACTTATGGGATATTAACTCCTCCCCAACAGGAAGTGCAAGAGGATTCACCCAGCAGAGCTGCTATATAGCTCCTCCCCTAACTGCCATTACCAGTCATTCGACCGAAAACATGCAGAGAAAGGAAAACCATAGGGTACAGTGGTGACTGTAGTTTAATGGAAAAATTACCTGCCTTAAAGTGACAGGGCGGGCCGTGGACTGGATACACTACAAGAGAAATAAATTTATCAGGTAAGCATAAATTATGTTTTCTCTTGTTAAGTGTATCCAGTCCACGGATCATCCATTACTTATGGGATACCAATACCAAAGCTAAAGTACACGGATGACGGGAGGGACAGGCAGGCTCTTTATACGGAAGGAACCACTGCCTGAAGAACCTTTCTCCCAAAAACAGCCTCCGAAGAAGCAAAAGTGTCAAATTTGTAAAATTTGGAAAAAGTATGAAGAGAAGACCAAGTTGCAGCCTTGCAAATCTGTTCAACAGAAGCCTCATTCTTAAAGGCCCAAGTGGAAGCCACAGCTCTAGTAGAATGTGCTGTAATTCTTTCAGGAGGCTGCCTGTCCAGCAGTCTCATAGGCTAACCGTATTATGCTACGAAGCCAAAAGGAGAGAGAGGTAGCCGAAGCTTTTTGACCTCTCCTCTGACCAGAATAAACGACAAACAGGGAAGACGTTTGTCGAAAATCCTTAGTTGCCTGTAGATAAAATTTCAGGGCACGGACTACATCTAGATTGTGTAGCAGACGTTCCTTTTTCGAAGAAGGATTAGGACACAAAGATGTAACCACAATCTCTTGATTGATATTCCTGTTAGTGACCACCTTAGGTAGGAACCCAGGTTTAGTACGCAGAACTACCTTGTCTGAATGAAAAATCAGATAAGGAGAATCACAATGTAAGGCAGATAACTCAGACTCTTCGAGCCGAGGAAATCGCCATTAAAAACAGAACTTTCCAAGATAACAACTTGATATCAATGGAATGAAAGGGTTCAAACGGAACCCCCTGTAAAACATTAAGAACTAAGTTCAAACTCCATGGTGGAGCAACAGTTTTAAACACAGGCTTGATCCTAGCTAAAGCCTGACAAAAAGCTTGAACGTCCGGAACTTCTGACAGACGTTTGTGTAAAAGAATGGACAGAGCTGAAATCTGTCCCTTTAAGGAACTAGCGGATAAACCCTTTTCTAAACCTTCTTGTAGAAAAGACAATATCCTCGGAATCCTAACCTTACTCCATGAGTAACTCTTGGATTCGCACCAATATAAGTATTTGCGCCATATCTTATGGTAAATCTTTCTGGTAACAGGCTTCCTAGCCTGTATTAAGGTATCAATAACTGACTCAGAAAAACCACGTTTTGATAAAATCAAGCGTTCAATTTCCAAGCAGTCAGCTTCAGAGAAATTAGATTTTGATGTTTGAAGGGACCCTGGATCAGAAGGTCCTGTTTCAGAGGTAGCGACCAAGGTGGACAGGATGACATGTCCACTAGATCTGCATACCAAGTCCTGCGTGGCCATGCAGGCGTTATTAGAATCACTGATACTCTCTCCTGTTTGATTCTGGCAATCAATCGAGGAAGCATCGGGAAGGGTGGAAACACATAAGCCATCCCGAAGGTCCAAGGTGCTGTCAAAGCATCTATCAGAACCGCTCCCGGATCCCTGGATCTGGACCCGTAACGAGGAAGCTTGGCGTTCTGTCGAGACGCCATGAGATCTATCTCTGGTTTGCCCCAACGTCGAAGTATTTGGGCAAAGACCTCCGGATGAAGTTCCCACTCCCCCGGATGAAAAGTCTGACGACTTAAGAAATCCGCCTCCCAGTTCTCCACTCCCGGGATGTGGATTGCTGACAGGTGGCAAGAGTGAAACTCTGCCCAGCGAATTATCTTTGATACTTCCATCATTGCTAGGGAGCTTCTTGTCCCTCCCTGATGGTTGATGTAAGCTACAGTCGTGATGTTGTCCGACTGAAACCTGATGAACCCCCGAGTTGTTAACTGGGGCCAAGCCAGAAGGGCATTGAGAACTGCTCTCAATTCCAGAATGTTTATTGGTAGGAGACTCTCCTCCTGATTCCATTGTCCCTGAGCCTTCAGAGAATTCCAGACAGTGCCCCAACCTAGTAGGCTGGCGTCTGTTGTTACAATTGTCCAGTCCGGCCTGCTGAATGGCATCCCCCTGGACAGATGTGGCCTAGAAAGCCACCATAGAAGAGAATTTCTGGTCTCTTGATCCAGATTCAGAGTAGGGGACAAGTCTGAGTAATCCCCATTCCACTGACTTAGCATGCACAATTGCAGCGGTCTGAGATGTAGACGTGCAAAGGGTACTATGTCCATTGCTGCTACCATTAAGCCGATCACCTCCATGCATTGAGCTACTGATGGGTGTTGAATGGAATGAAGGACACGGCATGCATTTTGAAGCTTTGTTAACCTGTCTTCTGTCAGGTAAATCTTCATTTCTACAGAATCTATAAGAGTCCCCAAGAAGGGAACTCTTGTGAGTGGAAAGAGAGAACTCTTCTTTTCGTTCACCTTCCATCCATGCGACCTTAGAAATGCCAGTACTAACTCTGTATGAGACTTGGCAGTTTGAAAGCTTGAAGCTTGTATCAGAATGTCGTCTAGGTACGGAGCTACCGCAATTCCTCGCGGTCTTAGTACCGCCAGAAGAGCACACAGAACCTTTGTGAAGATTCTCGGAGCCGTAGCCAATCCGAATGGAAGAGCTACAAACTGGTAATGCCTGTCTAGAAGGCAAACCTTAGATACCGGTAATGATCTTTGTGAATCGGTATGTGAAGGTAAGCATCCTTTAAATCCACTGTGGTCATGTACTGACCCTTTTGGATCATGGGTAAAATTGTCCGAATAGTTTCCATTTTGAACGATGGAACTCTTAGGAATTTGTTTAGGATCTTTAAATCCAAGATTGGCCTGAAAGTTCCCTCTTTTTTTGGGAACCACAAACAGATTTGAGTAAAACCCTTGTCCTTGTTCCGACCGCGGAACCGGATGGATCACTCCCATTAATAAAAGATCTTGTACGCAGCGTAGAAACGCCTCTTTCTTTATTTGGTTTGTTGACAACCTTGACAGATGAAATCTCCCTCTTGGGGGAGAGAATTTGAAGTCTAGAAGGTATCCCTGAGATATGATCTCTAACGCCCAGGGATCCTGGACATCTCTTGCCCAAGCCTGGGCGAAGAGAGAAAGTCTGCCCCCCACTAGATCCGTTCCCGGATCGGGGGCCCTCGATTCATGCTGTCTTAGGGGCAGCAGCAGGTTTCCTGGCCTGCTTGCCCTTGTTCCAGGACTGGTTAGGTCTCCAGCCTTGTCTGTAGCGAGCAACAGCTCCTTCCTGTTTTGGTGCAGAGGAAGTTGATGCTGCTCCTGCTTTGAAATTACGAAAGGAACGAAAATTAGACTGTCTAGCCTTAGGTTTGGCTCTGTCTTGAGGCAGGGCATGGCCTTTACCTCCTGTAATGTCAGCGATAATTTCTTTCAACCCGGGCCCGAATAAGGTCTGCCCTTTGAAAGGTATATTAAGCAATTTAGATTTAGAAGTAACGCCAGCTGACCAGGATTTTAGCCACAGTGCTCTGCGTGCCTGAATGGCGAATCCGGAATTCTTAGCCGTAAGTTTAGTTAAATGTACTACGGCATCTGAAATAAATGAGTTAGCTAACTTAAGGGCTTTAAGCTTGTGTGTAATCTCATCTAATGGAGCTGATTCAAGTGTCTCTTCCAGAGACTCAAACCAAAATGCTGCTGCAGCCGTGACAGGCGCAATGCATGCAAGAGGTTGCAATATAAAACCTTGTTGAACAAACATTTTCTTAAGGTAACCCTCTAACTTTTTATCCATTGGATCTGAAAAGGCACAGCTATCCTCCACCGGGATAGTGGTACGCTTAGCTAAAGTAGAAACTGCTCCCTCCACCTTAGGGACCGTTTGCCATAAGTCCCGTGTGGTGGCGTCTATTGGAAACATCTTTCTAAATATCGGAGGGGGTGAGAACGGCACACCGGGTCGATCCCACTCCTTAGTAACAATTTCAGTAAGTCTCTTAGGTATAGGAAAAACGTCAGTACTCGCCGGTACCGCAAAATATTTATCCAACCTACACATTTTCTCTGGTATTGCAACTGTGTTACAATCATTCAGAGCCGCTAACACCTCCCCTAGTAATACACGGAGGTTCTCCAGCTTAAATTTAAAATTTGAAATATCTGAATCCAGTTTGTTTGGATCAGAACCGTCACCCGCAGAATGAAGCTCTCCGTCCTCATGTTCTGCAAATTGTGACGCAGTGTCTGACATGGCCCTAATATTATCAGCGCACTCTGTTCTCACCCCAGAGTGATCACGCTTACCTCTTAGTTCTGGTAATTTAGCCAAAACTTCAGTCATAACAGTAGCCATATCCTGTAATGTGATTTGTAATGGCCGCCCAGATGTACTCGGCGCTACAATATCACGCACCTCCCGAGCGGGAGATGCAGGTACTAACACGTGAGGCGAGTTAGTCGGCATAACTCTCCCCTCGTTGTTTGGTGAAATATGTTCAATTTGTACAGATTGACTTTTATTTAAAGTAGCATCAATACAGTTAGTACATAAATTTCTATTGGGCTCCACTTTGGCTTTAGCACATATAGCACAGATATCTTCCTCTGAATCAGACATGTTTAACACACTAGCAAATAAACTAGCAACTTGGAAATACTTTTAAAGTAATTTACTATAATATGAAAACGTACTGTGCCTATAAGAAGCACAGAAAAAGTTATGACAGTTGAAAATTAATAATTAATTAACTGAAAAGTTATAGCATCAAATCTTTGTAAAAAACACAATTTTAGCAAAGGATTGCTCCCATTAGCAAAGGATAACTAACCCTGATAGCAGAAAAAAATAAAAAAAAATAAAAAAAAAAATACAGAAATAAAAGTTTTTTTTTTTTTTATCACAGTCAACTACAATCTCACAGCTCTGCTGTGAGTGATTACCTCCCTCAAAACAAGTTTTGAAGACCCCTGAGTTCTGTAGAGATGAACCGGATCATGCAGGGAAGACAATAAACTTCTGACTGAATTTTTTGATGCGTAGCAAAAGCACCAAAAAAGGTCCCTCCCCCTCACACATAACAGTGAGAGAGATC
The DNA here is from genome assembly GCF_027579735.1 of Bombina bombina. Classification (NCBI taxonomy): domain Eukaryota; kingdom Metazoa; phylum Chordata; class Amphibia; order Anura; family Bombinatoridae; genus Bombina; species Bombina bombina. The sequence goes on from NC_069503.1 coordinate 977,038,415, forward strand.
AGTAAACTGTCATAAATTAAATAAAACGACTGCCAAGTGGAAAAAAAAATAGTGCCCAAAACATTTTTTCACCCAGTACCTCAGAAAATTAAACGATTTTACATGCCAGCAAAAAACGTTTAACATTAATAAATTGAGTGTTATTAAAAAGCCTGTTGCTAGTCCCTGCAAATTAGGCTAAAGTTTTATGCATACAGTATAATTCCAGTGAAGTGCCATTCCCCAGAATACTGAAGTGTAAAATATACATACATGACAGCCTGATACCAGTTGCTGCTACTGCATTTAAGGCTGAGTTTACATTATATCGGTATGGCAGAATTTTCTCATCAATTCCATTGTCAGAAAATAATAAGCTGCTACATACCTCTTTGCAGATTAATCTGCCCGCTGTCCCCTGATCTGAAGTTTACCTCTCCTCAGATGGCCGAGAAACAGCAATATGATCTTAACTACTCCGGCTAAAATCATAGAAAAACTCAGGTAGATTCTTCTTCAAATTCTACCAGAGAAGGAATAACACACTCCGGTGCTATTATAAAATAACAAACTTTTGATTGAAGGTATGAAACTAAGTATAATCACCACAGTCCTTTCACACATCCTATCTATTCGTTGGGTGCAAGAGAATGACTGGGAATGGCAGTTAGGGGAGGAGCTATATAGCAGCTCTGCTGGGTGAATCCTCTTGCACTTCCTGTTGGGGAGGAGTTAATATCCCATAAGTAATGGATGATCCGTGGACTGGATACACTTAACAAGAGAAATAGGCCCCTCCCACTCATACTACAACAGTGGAAACCCTCAGGAAACTGTTTCTAGTCAAAATTTAAGCCAGCCATGTGGAAAAACTAGGCCCCAATAAAGTTTTATCACCAAAGCATATATAAAAACGATTAAACATGCCAGCAAACGTTTTATATTGCAATATCATAAGGGTATTACCCCTGGGAGTAAGCATACCAGTCGTTATTAAATCACTGTATTCAGGCTTAACTTACATTAATCCGGTATCAGCAGCATTTTCTAGTGTTTTCCATCTCTAGAAAAAAATTATAACTGCACATACCTGATAGCAGAATAAACTGCACGCCATTCTCTCGCTGAAGTTTTACCTCATCTGTGTAATCCCCTCAGATATATGTGAGAACAGCAATGGATTTTAGTTACAACCTGCTAAGATCATAGAAACCTCAGGCAGATTCTTCTTCTATTTACTGCCTGAGATAAAATAGCACAACTCTGGTACTATTTAAAAATAACAAACTTTTGATTGAAGAAAATAAACTAGCTATATTTAACCACTCTCTCTTACGACCTCCTTGTTTGTTGAGAGTTGCAAGAGAATGACTGGGTATGACAGTTAGGGGAGGAGCTATAGTGCAGCTCTGCTGTGGGTTTTCTCTTGCAACTTCCTGTTGGGAATGAGAATATCCCACAAGTAATGGATGATCCGTGGACTGGATACACCTTACAAGAGAAATATACAACAGAATGGCTGAAAAAGAAAAAGAATAAAAAGGTGTTGCAATGGTGCAGTCAAAGTCCAGACCTTAACACGATTGAAATGCTGTGAAGGGACCTTAAAGGGACACTGTAGTCAAAAATTAATTCCTCATAGTTCAAAAGTATACATTGAAATAAAGACATTTTCAATGCCCATCACATTTCAAATACTTACCGTTTCTAATCTATTTGTCTCTGAAATTTTAAAACCCACTAACTTTCTATCCGTTACCGATTTCCAATCCGGGCTGACACTCCAGTTGGAAGATGGCGACTCTGACGCGATGCACATGGCGAGATAGCTAAACATCATCGAATAAGTCACTGCATGTGTTATTTAGAATCTTGCGTTGGTAATGTCGGCTTCTGTGCCGCAATATGCGCATGCGAGAGTACACAAATCAAATTGTGCATGCGTAGGTTGACGCAATAGGATTATAATTAGATGCAAATACTCGTCATCCAATTTGTCAGTGTGTTATACCGTGTACGGCCCATATTTGAGGGCTGGATGAAGTGATGTCATGCAGATGAAAAAACTTTTTACTAAGAAATGGAGCTTCGTTTCAACACAGAATAAAGGTAGATTAGATTTGTGCGAGGATTGTAATTTTAAATATATGGTCCGTTTTGCATCTAAAAAACTAAATTTAGTAATCCGTTAAGAGAGCTGTGCATAAATAATAAAGGTGTACTTCGTTTTTCACACATGGCTTTATTTTTGTTAAATAAATCATGACTTGTTCATCTGAGGTTGTATTTACCTAACTTTAAGACCTGCTAAGGACCAGATGATTGTTATTTAATGATACGTAAAACCAAAGTATTCAAAGAGGGTATACTTTCTTTTTACATGACTGTACTTTATTGTTTCACACTTATAGATATCTAGAAACCTAAATTTTGGCAACAGATTATATTATCCAATAAAAATTGTTAATTAAATATTACAATATAAATCAGGAATAAAAATATATCTACCCGCATAAATATTAGGTCTATTTTTATGCTTAAAAGGGACAGTCAACACCAGACTTTTTGTTGTTTAAAAAGATAGATCATCCCTTTATTACCTATTCCCCAGTTTTGCATAACCAACAGTTATAATAATACACTTTTCACCTCTGTGATTGCCTTGTATCTAAGCCTCTACAAACTGCCCCCTTATTTCAGTTCTTTTGACAGACTTGCATTTTATCCAATCAGTGCTTACTCCTAAATAACTTCACCTGCGTAAGCTCAATATTATCTATATGACACATGAACTAATCCCCTACAGTGGTGAAGAACTGTCAAAATGCGTTTACATGAGAGGTGGCCTTCAAGGTCTAAGAAATTAGCATATTAGCATGAACCTCCTAGGTTTAAACTTTCAACTAAGAATGCCAAGAGAACAAAGCAAAATTGATGATAAAAGTAAATTGGAAAGTTGTTTAAATTTACATGCCCTATTTGAAACAGGAAAGTTAATTTTGGACTTGATTGTCTCTTTAACCAGTTCTCCCATTTACGTGGATTGATTCCTGCAATTTTTAAAAAGCTCAGACAAGCAAGAAACTATGTTGTTACATCAAGAACACAGGAAATTGTTTCTAATAGCTACTACCAGGTGATTGTCATAGTAATAAGTTTCAGCTGGGGCCATGAGACAGCACTCCCGCCCTTCCACAAACAAACAATGAGTAAGTGCCTCTGTTCTTGGGCTCTTCCTCATTCCCTGTGACATCACATTTGAGTGATAATGTCACACCCTCCAGGGGCTTCAGCTAGGAGGTCTATTACCATGGATGGCCAAATGACCAGCGATCACCAAGGGAAAATCAACAAAAATATAAATTAAGTGTAGCCCTCTACAAGAATCTCACAGTGCCATAATTCCACATGGAAATCAGATTATGGTAGAATGACCATTTTTAAAATGTAAGGGATAATAAGAAAAGAAAAAAAAAAAAAAAATGTATGCTTACCTGATAAATGTCTTTCTTTCCTGATATGGAGAGTCCACAATGTCATTCAATTACTAGTGGGAATATCACTCCTGGCCAGAAGCAGGAGGCAAAGAGCACCACAGCAAAGCTGTTAAGTGTCACTCCCCTACCCATAAACCCCAGTCATTCGACCGAAGGGAAATGGAATAACACAAAAAGGTGTAGAGGTGCCTGAGGTTTAGTCAAAAATAACTGTCATAATAGAGGGTGGGGTCGTGGACTCACTATATCTGGAAAGAAATTTTTCAGGTAAGCATAAATTTTGGTTTTCTTTCCTAAGATATGGAGAGTCCACGCCGTCATTCCAATTACTAGTGGGAACCAATACCCAAGCTAGAGGACATGGAATGAATAGGGAGGGAGAACAAGACAGGCAGACCTAAACAGAAGGCACCACCCCTTGAAGAACCTTTCTCCAAAAAGAGGCCTCAGCCGAGGCAAAAGTATCAAATTTGTAAAATTTAGAAAAAGTATGCAGAGAGGACCAAGTTGCAGCCTTGCAAATCTGTGCTACAGAAGCTTCATTTCTGAAAGCCCAAGAAGAAGATGAGACAGCCCTAGAGGAATGAGCTGTAATTCTCTCAGGAGGCTGCTGACCAGCAGTCTCATAAGCAAAATGAATTATACTTCTCAAGGGAAAGAGAAGTAGCAGTAGCCTTCTGACCCTTGTGTTTTCTTGAGAAAAAAACAAAACGGGGCAGAAGACTGGCGATAATCCTTAGTCGTCTGCAGGTAGAATTTTAAAGCATGCACAACATCCAAGTCGTGCAACAGACGTTCCTTATGAGAAGAAGGATTGGGACAGAGAGAAGGAATAATAATTTCCTGATTAATATTTCTATCCAAAACCACTTTAGGAAGAAAACCCAAAATTTAGTACGAGGAACTGCCTTATCTGCATGAAAGGTAAGGTGAATCACACTGCAAGGCCGAGACTTCTGAAAGTCTCCAAGCAGAAGAGAAAGCAATAAGTAACAAAACCTTCCAAGATAACAACTTAATATCTATAGAATGCATTGGCTCAAACGGAGCCTGCCGCAGAACTTTAAGAACAAGGTTAAGGCTCCAAGGAGGAGCAACGGGTTTAAACACAGGCCTGATTCCGGCCAGGGCCTGACAAAAAGATTGAACATCTGGCACATCTGCCAGACGCTTATGTAAAAGAATAGATAAAGCAGAAATCTGACCTTTCAGAGGCAACCCCCAAGGTGGCAGAGATGACATCTTTACTAGGTCTGCATAACAGGTCCTGCGAGGCCATGCAGGAGCTATTAGAATTATCGACTCTCTCTCCTGTTTGATATGAGCAATGACTCATGGAAGGAGCGCAAATTGAGGAAACAGGTACGATAGATTGAAAACCCAAGGAACCGCCAGAGCAGCCTGCGGATCTCTTGAACTTGAACTGTACCTTGGAAGATTGGTGTTCTGCCGAGGCGCCATCAGATCCAACTCCAGCACCCCCCACTTGAGGGTTAACCGGGAGAACACCTCCGGATGGAGAGCCCATTCCCCAGGATAAAATGTGTCTGCTCAGGAAATCCGCTTCCCAGTTGTCCACTCCTGGAATGTGGATGGCAGAAAGACAACAATTGTGAGCTTCCGCCCACTGAATAATCCGATCCACCTCCTTCATGGCTAAAGAACTTCGAGTTCCTCCCTGGTGGTTGATGTAAGCCACTGAGGTGATGTTGTCCGACTAGAACCTGATAAACCGGGCTAAAGACAATTGAGGCCAAGCCATCAGAGCATTGTAAATCGCTCTCAACTCCAAGATGTTTATTGGAAGAGCAGACGCCTCCCGAGTCCATAGTCCCTGCCCATATAAAGAGTCCCAGACTGCTACCCAGCCTAGCAGGCTGGCGTCTATGGTCACTATCACCCAGGAAGGTCTCCGAAAGCATGTGCCTTGAGACAAATGCTCCTGAGCAAGCCACCACAGGATAATCTCTTGTCGACTAGTCTAGATCTATCCTCTGAGACAAATCCGAATGGTCTCCGTTCCATTGTCTGAGAATGCATAACTGACCTCTGTCAGAAAAATGTTGATAGATAGGGAGTCTATTATGGTTCCTAAGAAAACCACCCTTGTAGCTGGAACAAGGGAACTCTTTTCCAGATTCACTTTCCATCTGTGGTAACGTAGAAAAGATCTCTGTATGAGAGTTTGCTTGTTGAAAAGATGGTGCCGGAACCAATATGGCCTGATAACTCCCAAGAGAGCCCACAGAACCTTTGAGAAAAATCAGGGAGCTGAAGCAAGGCCAAAACGAAAGAGCCACAAAGTGTTTGTCTAGAAGGCAAATCTCAGGAACTTGTGATGATCCCTGTGGATGGAAACATGAAGAAAATGCATCTTTCAGGTCTATGGTCAACATGAACTGACCATCTTGGACCAAAGGAAGAATAGAACAAATAGTTTCCATTTTGAAGGACGGTACCCTGAGAAACTTGTTGAGACACTTCCGATCTGAAATTGATCAAAAAGTTCCCTCTTTTTTGGGTACCACAAACAGATATGAGTAAAAACCTAGACCCTGTTCCCTTAGTGGAACTGGAAAAAAAGGTCGTGAACGCAGTTCAAGAATGCCTCTCTTTTTACCTGGTCTGTATATAATCTTGAGAGGTGGAATCTGCCCCTGGGAGGGCAAGATTTGAATTCTATTTTGTAACCCTGAGATACTATATCCACAGCCCAAGGATCTGGGACATCTCGTATCCATGCTTGACAAAACAGGGAAAGACTGGCCCCACACTTGATCCAATCCCGGACCAGGGGCAAACCCTTAATGCTGACTTAGACTCATCTGAGGGTTTCTTAGATTGCTTCCCTTTGTTCCAAGATTGATTGGGCTTCCAAGAAGACTTGGACTGCTCCTGCTTGGAAGAGGGAGAGGAAGACTTTTGACCTTTGAAGTTACAAAAGGAACAAAAATTACTTTGACGTCCTTTGAGTCTGTTCTTCTTGTCTTGTGGTAGAAAATACCCTTTTCCACCCCTAATATCAGAAATTATTTCTGCCAGACTGGGTCCAAACAAGGTTTTACCCTTGTAAGGAAGCGCCAGAAGTTTGGACTAGATTAACCCCTAGTCTCCATATACATAATGTGCCTGCCTTCTGCCTAAATGAATCCTTAATAAAGGATTTAAAATATGTCCCCATATACTGCAAATGAAATATTCTTCTGAAGTGCAAGTCTCCAAGACCTAGAAGACAAAAGCACTTACCTGCAGTCTAGCTGTCCGGCAGGAAGACAGCTCACAAGGCGTGAAAGGACACATTTCTTACAGAGACCTGTAGAAAAAGAAAGAACAGAGTAACCAACTCTGGCTTTCTATAACTAGGGCAGCAATATGTTAGGAAACAACGTAAGGACCACCTAACAAATTCCTAACTTCTTAAAAGCCACCACTTTTCTACTGAAGAGATTGATGTGGACTCAGCTAAACCCAAATCCTTGCTTGCAGGGAAAAGTACCCAAAAAAGGAATTCATATCTTCAGACACCAAACCTCACCTCCTCCATTGTACAGAGGCAAAAGAGAATGGCGCTTAACAGCTTTGCTGTGGTGTTCTTTGCCTCCTCCTGCTGACCAGGAGTGATATTCCCACTAACAATTGGACATTGTGGACTCTCCATATCTTAGGAAAGAAAACAGCAGTCTCAGTTTTGCTTAAGTAATACAGGGCTTTCAAGGCAAACTTTACTTGGATACATTGGGAAGGTTGCCGTTTCCATACTCAATGACTGAAAATAAAATAAAACTAAGTAGATTGTAAGTTCTAATAGGAACTTGGCCCTACTTGTTTTGGTATGTTATGTACAGTTCTGCTCTTATGAATTATTTATTCCGCTGCTGTTGCTTGATAAGCATTAAAACAATATAATTGGTCACTCACCTTTTTTAGCATGAACCTGTGTTTCTGATGGTTGCTCCGAAAGAACAGACTCCACCAAGGTATCATATAGGCTGTTAAAAGTGCTCCACTAAAATAATCAAGAGATAAAATTGTGACAAATTAACAAGACTTCAGTTAAGTGTTTTGCAAAAGAGTCGTAAAGCAATTCACACAAAACACAATTCAGTAATATCAGGACACTAGATCATCATCATATATAATTTGTATAATCGGAGGGGGTGGTCCTGTTGCCATTAGCTTACAGTCTGCAGGTTGAGAGTGCAGAGACATAAGGTTTGGGGTAGCTTGTCATGTGGATTGTAGTTGTAGCAGTGAGTCAAGGCAGTAAAAATTTATTTTGGTTAGGATGAAAAACAGAAAAAAATATGGTAAGCCTCTCTGAATAGGTGGGTTTTCAAAGAGAGAGTCTGAACTATACAAAGTTGGAGACAGTTTGATATAACGGAATAGAGTTACAGAGAGCAGGAGCAGCGAGAGAGAAGACTTGGCGGTGAGAAGGGGGAGTAGAGATAATAGGAGTTGAGAGCAGTAGGTCAGAATTTGAATGAAGAGGACAGGTTGTGAAGTATTTTGAGATGAGAGAGGAAATATAGTTGAGTGTGAGGCTTGTGTGCTTTATAGGTTAGGATTAATATTTTGAAATGTATTCTAGAGTATATGGCAAGCAGTTGATGCAGATTGATGACTTGGGTGGCTAAGTCTAGCTCACTGGTTTTCAAAACTGTCCCCAGGTCTTCCTAACAGGCCAGATTTTCAGGATTACCTTGGGTGAGAGCATGTAAAAACTGTGTTTACTATTCAGCTGATTATATAATAATAATAATAATAATAATAATAATAATAATAATAATAATAATAATAATAATAATAATAATAATAATAATAATAATAATAATAATATTATTAACTAGTATTTATATAGCGCCTTTCTCCCAGTGGGACTCAAAGCGCTTTTTCAGCGCTCGCTCCCGGAATTAACCAAATCGGCAGCTGAATAGTAATAGTTGTTATTATTACCCAAATTAATGGTACTCATTTTATCGACCTCGGAAGGATGAAGGGCTGAGTCGGCCCTGCCGGGATTTGAACCTGTGACCTTGGATCTTTTAAACAGGCTTTTTTGTAGTCAGGGCATTTACCAACTGAGCTACCTCACCTGCGCTCTAGTTTAGATATCCACAAAATCTGGCCTGTTAGGGAGGCCTGGGGACAGGTTTGAAAACCAGTGGTCTAGCTGAAGCATTCATAATAGATGGGGGGGGGGGGAAGAGGTGGTGTTTTTTTAAAAAAAAACGATTTAGAAGTAGATTGCAGTGCAAAAAAATGGGGGAAATTATTTAGTATTTTAGTAGCTTCTTGAGAAAAGAAAGGGCAAATTCTGGAAATGTTGCGTAGGTGTGCACAGCACAATTTGGTAAGAGCTTGTATATGTGGAGTAAAGGCGAGTTCAGAGTCAAGTATGACCCCAAGACAGGGGACCTAGGTTGAGGTGTTGAGAACAGTCTCCAAATGTAAGATGTGGGATGTCTAGGAGAGAGGTGAATAAGAAGCAGCTTAGTTTTAACAAACTGAGTAGGAGGGAAGTGAAAGGACAATCAAGAGGAAACTGCAGATGAATAGTTGCTAATCTGGTTTAGTAAAGAGGGAGTGATATCAGGAGAGGAAAGATAGATTTGGGTATCATCAGCATATAAGTGGTACTGGAACCTATAGGAGAAATGCTGTAACAAAATATTTAAAATAACTTTGCTTGTCATGTTGCACATACATAATAAACAAAATGATAAACAGAAAATGTAATTATCCATAGTAATACATACCAAGTCCAATTGTGCTTTCAGGTCTTTTGGAATAGTTTCAGAAAATTCAGCCTGTAAA